>NW_026068220.1:217121-217941 GCF_014885135.2 Alexandromys fortis
AATAAAAATATTTGTTATAGACCTAAACTGAAAAACTCTCAACAAACAAACTTAAAAATGACTGAGAGACACCTAAAATGTTTGAATATAACATCCTTTAACTGTCAGAGAAATGTAAATCAAAACTCTGAGATTTTACCTTATCCTTGTAAAAATGACCAAGATTAAAAATTATTGTTAACAACCTATGCTTAAGAAAACACGGGTAGGGAAAACTCGCTGGAAGTGAGCTGCAGCCCGTGGCGGCGCTGGGAGTGGTGACCGGTGTTGGAAGTGCATACTGGCACAGTCATCCCTGAATCACATACAGCATTGAAAAACCTGGATAAATCCAGACTCTCTCAGCAGAAAGAGAAAAATCAAAAATCCAGGACTAGCCTGTGAGGGTACCAGACCTCATTCCAGATGGTTGTGAGCCACCACATGGTTGCCGGGAATTGAACTCAGGACCTTTGGAAGAGCAGGCAGTGCTCTTAACCACTGAGCCATCTCTCCAGCCCCCCCCAGCAGGAAGAGAAGAATCAAAAATCTAGGATCAAAAATCTAGGACTAGCCTGTTCAGCAACCCTGCACCAGGAACTAGCTGAAGACAAAGTTAGACCATAATCTTGAAAAACTAGTTTTCCAGCTGCAATTATCACAGTACTGTTTTAGGAACTAGCTGATTATGACCCTGGGAGTGGTCCCAAGAGGCAGGGAGCCGTGCCCCTGTGACCATCCCTGGGTTTTTGAAATTTTTATGACCCTCCTGGACGACTGGGCTGTGGTCTCTTTCCTCAAAAATTCCCCCCCCCCCCCCCCCCCCCCCCTCAGCCCAGCG
>NW_026068220.1:220494-233905 GCF_014885135.2 Alexandromys fortis
TGTCGATTGCGTTGGGGTGGGTTACTCAGTCTAGGGGTTTGTAACCCACCCTGCAATCAGTTATTCCAGGGTCACGGAGGGGCGCTACCTGGAAGGGAATGAGCTAAGACAGAAGAAGGGGGACAAGCAGATTTGTCAAAGCCTCCGTTTATTAGGGACGGGTTACAGTTTATATATGGTAAGGAATGGGGGGCAGGGCACGGGATCTCGCCGCGTGGTCCTGGTCACGTAGCTCGGTCAGGTAGGCCAAGAGTCACAAGTTGCCACACCTAGTTCCCTGGATAGCTGGAATGTGAGGCGGGTTCCGCTAACAGATTGACAGTTAATTGGGTGTGAGGCAGATTTTGTCAATAGAACATGGGTGTGGGGTTCTCTGCAGACTCCCTAGGGTGATGGTTCCTGTAATTTTTAGGGGGGAAATGGCTCCTGACATATAATGTGTTTTATGGAGAGTGTGGAACACGTATGCCATTTGCACAATTAACTGTCAAAAAGAATAAACTACTGATACTCACAGTTTACCCATGTTTCCATCTAGAGGATAGTTTGGAGCATGAAATTAGAAGAAAACAGACCAGTGACTGCCCTCTCCGATATGAAGAGGGACTGACTAAAGAGGGAAAGGATGGGATATTTGCTATATTTGTTGCAATTACACAGCAGCAATCATTTAGGTAAATTAATCTTTTAGGTGTATTCAAAGACCCATCACTAAATACAGTGAATTAAGTTCATGAAAAACTTTTAAAGCATTATGACAAAAATAATATAAAGACTTTACCCCAGGAGACAATAACATAGCACCTACTAAACTCATTCACTCATTCATTTATATCCTCACGCAAGCCAATAACAACTGATTAACAAGGAGCGTGCTAAGGGTTTGCTGGCCACTGAATATAGGCGGCTGTTAGAAAATAGTGAGGGAGGAGAATTAGTAATCTGGAAGCTCAGAAGATACAGCTTTCTATATGAAATCAAGTCGTCAGGAAAAGAATGAGAGATTTCTGTCTTGAGCATAATATATCCTGGGCATGCATGCACATTGTCAAGATCTCTCAAACCTTGTCTCTCCCAGTTCTCTTAAGTCTCTGGGTTCAGACGACTGTAACTCTTAGACTCACTACCACCTCTTAGGTTTGACTTTTATTTGACTCTGAAAAGCCTCTTCCACTTTACTCTTAAGGACTGAACTTCTCTCCTATTTTTGAAGTTCAGCATTTTGAAGTTTGGGGATATTGATATTAGGTTGAAGGGACATTAACCCACTCGATCTTACGATGATAGCAAGCTTTGCTCTTCTCCCCATTCCCTCTGCCTTGCAAAAAAAAAAAAAAAAATGGTTAGTCACCGCAGCATCTAGTCTCCAGAGTCTCCAGAGTCTCCTCCTCCAGAGTCTGACTACCGAAATCCAGCAATCAAAAGTTACCTTTGGCTCACCTAACTAGGATGTCCAATTAAAATTAAACACCTCATCCTAATGTGAGGTTTGCTCCATTACCTTTACAAACAGACATTTGCCTATGTGCCATGTGGGTTTCCTTTCTATCCAGAGGCAGTCCTTTGTCCCTCTGGGACAAATATCCCTGCCCTCTTCCCTTGTACTCTTCCCTTTCTCCCCTGTGCCCTATCTCCTTTATCACCATATCCTAGCCTATTTTAACTCAGACCTCCCCTTTTCCTCCTCCTAAAAATTACACCTGCAAGCCAGGCGGTGGTGGTGCACGCCTTTTAATCCCAGCACTCAGGAGGCAGAGGCAGGCGGATCTCTGTGTGTTGGAGGCCAGTCGGATCTACAAGAGCTAGTTAGAACTAGCTAGAGGTCAGGCTCCAAAGCTGCAGAGAAACCCTCTCTCTCAAAAAAAAAAAAAATGACATCTGCAAAGGTCGTTTGCTGCTGTTTCCTGCCTGAGTCAGAAAGCAGCCACTTTAACTTTGCTTAATAAAGAGTAATCAATAAAGAGTAATCTGGGGACCCAGAGAAATACCCCCTTTGCAGGGGTCTCCTTCGGAGACCACCTTTTCAATGAATATCCTTGTGCATCTTGTCTGTGTGCTCCTGACCTAAGTACACTTTTAATGGTCGCTTCTCTTATTTAATATTTTCCAGCCCAGCAAAATATCTTTGTAGATTTTCTTCTCAATCAGACCAAATGTGAATTCATCCCACTCTATCAATCCACCCATCCTCAACCAAACCTCTGCTTCCAGCTATGGATGTAATCTTTAATCTGATAGCCATCTTGGGACAAAGGAGTTTTTACCTGTGATCTGTGCATGAATGGGGAAAGAGAAGCACTGCCTCTATGTGTCTGTTCATTAACCACGGAGAGACGCTGTGCTATCCTACTACCACTAACAATAATAACACTTGACAAAGAAAAAAAAAACTACTGGCCATGTCTTGCACTGCGAAGTCTGAAAAAAGAAATTAATTACAAGATAAATAAAATAACATAAAACATCTCATTTTAAAAAATTAAAATTATTCTGACTACAGATACAACCAAAGTCTGACATGGTGGACCATGAGTTTCACTGGATTTACTTTCAGGAGCATGAGTGAGGGGTTGCTTACAGGAGCTGAAGTAACTCAAAGACAGCTGCATCACCAAAGCACACCCCAGCATGGGTGACAGTTCACAAAGTTGGGAACTTAGAGTGCATTGCACAACTTGCAGGCAGCTCAGCAAGTTGGAGAGTATCCTTTCCAGTTGCCTCAGTTGGTCGAAACCTCTATCAGACACCTTGGTTGGTTTCTATTTCTTCCAGGTCTGGTCTCTGAGTCTTCTTTGCAGTTTGGCTTGTCTGAGAGAGTTTCAGCTTCTATTGCTTACTCTGGCAGGGAGGGGCCTGGACAATCTGGTCAGTTTCAGGGACTTCCTGAAGCTATTATAAATTGTTTACCTTCTACCTTCATGTTTAAAGATCTTCCCTGCAGGCCTGCAGAATGATAGACTGTTTCAATTTCAGAGGACACTGTCACGCAACAGCATGATAATTTATATTTGTCTGTGTGGT
Organism: Alexandromys fortis; assembly: GCF_014885135.2. Classification (NCBI taxonomy): domain Eukaryota; kingdom Metazoa; phylum Chordata; class Mammalia; order Rodentia; family Cricetidae; genus Alexandromys; species Alexandromys fortis. Next base: position 223,516 of record NW_026068220.1, read on the forward strand.
AAGAACAATAAGTGAAATGGAGAGTGGACTTTATCCTATGAGTTCCATATTTGGGGGACCGGTGACTTGTAGCATCTCAATGACATAGAACCCTCAATTGAGGACAGGTGGGGACAGGTTCATTCCTATCCCTCCTGTGCCTTCTCCAGGGTAAGTTGTTCTGTGTTTTTCTACCGAGAACAAGCATGGTTCTCTGGTGAGATTCATAAAGAACCTGAGAATACTTCTGTCTTAGTGTGTCTATGGCTATGAAGAGACACCATGACCACAACTCTTATAGAGGAAAACATTTCATTGAGTGGGCTGGCTTACCATTCAGAGGTTTAAATCAATGTCATCATGGAGGGAAGTGGTCAGTGGACATGATGCTGGGCAGGTAACTTAGAATTTTTCATCTGGGTGGCCTGGCTACCTGAAGAGAGAGCAACACTGGGCCTAGCTTGGGTTTCTGAAACCCAAAGCCCACTCCTAGTGACACACTTCCTCCAACAAGCCACACCCACTCCAACAAAGCCACACCTAGTAGTGCCACTTCCTATGAGTCTATGGGGCCATTTTTATTCAAACCACCACATCTTCCTTATATAAGAAATGAAGATCCAGTCTATCCACATTGAACAACTGTGTGACCACACCTTCACCATCCACTATGGCCATTGATTCACCTGGATGAGGCTCAAAAGCCTTTCCCAGAGGATTAACAATAGAAGGGAAGGAATTGGCAGATTAGGAAAGGGAATAAATTTGTGTTCTTTCTGGAGCTCAGGAAGGTTAAACCCCACCATTGTTATGCTTTCTACAAAATAAGGGTGAGTAGAGAATTTAAAAACTGATTATTTATCACATATAAAAACCTGTATACTCAGTGGAGAGCATAATGTCTTGTTGGCTCAATAAAGTAATTGATTATTAGCAATAGCATTCATTGGTTAGCCAACAAGAAACAATACAGAAAAAAAGTAATTGTTATTTGACATATTTTCCCCATAATAAAAAAAAAAAAAAAAAAAAAAAAAAAAAAAAGGGTAATAGTAAGGATGGACTTGAAGAGAGCACAACATAGGAATAGAAGGGATGTCACAGACGAAAACTCACTGATCAGTACAATTAAGTATTAGATAATTGTGACAGAAATAGAGTGGCTATGTTAACTTTTTATAAAGTTGCTATGGAAATAAGAATATACAGGTCTGGAGAAATGGCTCTAGCTGTCGTTTCAGAAGACCCTGGCTTTCTTTTCAGTACTCCTGTCTCACAGGGTTTGTAAATCCAACTCCAGGGCATCCAAAATCACCTTCTTGTATCCACAGGAAACAGCCACCTGTACACTCAGACAAAACACTGCTAAACATTTTTTAAATGATTTTTAAAAACTAAGAAAATATAATTGCCAAAGTCCTTAGCAAACTGCGAAGGGAAAATCAACAGTGCCTTTTAAATTTAAAGATATTATTTTGTAGCATGCTTTCTAACAGACAGCTCAACAAGTTCAGTTCAAACCCAGAAGAAATAGCAGAGATGCCCACTTATGATGGAGGAAGGTAATTGGTTAATTATAATAAACCAACTGCTTGGCCTCATAGCTTAGAACATAGGTGGGTGGAATAAACAGAATAGGATGCTGGGCAAAAGAGGAAGTGAGGTCAGACTCTGCTCTGCTCCCGGAGAGACCCGACAGCTCTGCTCTCTGGAGCAGAGATGCCATGCTCAGCTCTCCCAGGCAGCTCCGACCCAGGATGGACAGAGGCTAGAATCTTCCCGGTAAGTGCACCTTGGGGTGCTTACACACATCATTAGAAATGGGCTAGTCCAGATGCGAGAGTTAGCCGAGAAGAGGATAGATAGAAATGGGCCAAGCATTTCTTAAATGAATACAGTTTGTGTGTAGTTATTTCGGGCATGAGCTAGCAGGCGGCCGGGGTGTTGGGGACGCAGCCCCGCCGCTCCTATTTCAACACACTTAACATACCAGGTTCTCCCAGCATACCTTGGTCCCTACCTGTTTCATGCTATGGCTAGCATAACCCAAACCCTACCCTAAACTTCTCCAGCCCAGGGGCTGGACTGCAGTTCCCTCAGAGGCTCTTCCTTATATAATCCAGGCATTTTGATTACCCTCCCCCTTTGGACCTTCATCCTGCTGGCTGCTGCACCTGGTTCCCCTCTCCCCCTTTGAAATGGCCCAGATGAGTCTGTCATGTCCACTCTGGACTCTCTCAGACATCCCTGCCTCTGACTTTGCTTTCCCGCATAACTATAATAAACTTTGTCCTCCACCACACCTAGCAGCAGTGCTGTCCTTTCCTTTTTCTTTTTTCATTCACAATACACTTCAAATTTTAAGAAAATTGGAATGTTACTGTTCAAATAAGCTTATTTTTGGTAATAGAATTTGCAGTCTGAGGGTTTCAAAAACAGCAAGATGAAAAGGAATGAAATATCTGGATTAATTCTGAGAAGAAATGTTCTCATTGCATGCCTGCAAGTTTCTCAAAAATTTCAAAGAATTCAGCATTTCCAAGAAATACTACATTTTTTCTTTTTGGATAGAAATAAATATGAGAAATATGTAGGAAAGAATAGATAATTATTTCAGAAAAAAATTATAGAAATTTGCTTGATGTGAGACCACTTGTTGTAAATGCTTCATTATCTCAATTTCTTGGCTCTTTCATTTGTCTTTATTTCCAAAATTAAAAATCTCCTTTGTGTATGCGTCTATGTGTTTTAAAGAAAATGGCTCGCAAAGGGTGTGGTCCTATTAGGAGGTATGGCCTTGTTAGAGTAGGCACACTCTTGTTGGAGGGGGGCGAGCTTTGAGGTCTCCTATGCTCCACCTATGCCTGGTGTCATAGTTCACTTCCTGTTGACTGTGGATCAAGGTGAGGAGCTCTTAGCACTTCCTCCAGCATCATGTCTGAATGCCACTGTTTTTCCTACCATGATGAAAATAAACTGAACCTTTAAAGCGGTAAGTCACCCAAATTAAATGTTTTCCTTTACAAAAGTTGCTGGGGTCATGGTATCTCTTCACAGCAATTGAACCCTTAATTAGGACATATTGAATGATTGGAAAGTACAGAAAAAATAATTTAAAATATACTTTTGTGTCAAAGCAGGCAGGTCACTGTCAGATCATTTTCAAATATTGGGGAGATTCATTTAAATACTCTTCATACTTGTGAATAATGTGTGATACACAAAGTTGTATGAATTAATATATATACATAAATAAGCTACATATGAATTAATATATATATATTAACTCTCATCACTACATTTGAATAAGATACATTTATATTTAAGTATCTACATACATATTCAGTACAAAATAGTGTTGTTATTATATTTAATCTATTTTTGGCAGGCAAATAACCCTTTAGTATTATATTTAATCATGCATTTTAATTAATCTGTTCCTTTAGCGTTCCTAGAGACCAAATATAGTCAACCTAAACCAGGGCTAAATATTTAACCTGAAAGCAATTAAGAAGTAATACATTCCTGCTTTTTTCTAATATTTTTCCAAATACTAGAAACAGACTTAAAGAGATAAAATTACTCCCACCTCATCTTTCTATCAGGGAGAAGAAAGAAAGATCTGGAAAGTCGACGCTAGACCCTTATTGCTCAGGAGAGATCAGGATTAATGAGAGTCTCTAATTAACTCTTGCAGCTTATCTACCTTACCCTAAGGCCCTAGCCTTAGAGACTCATAGCTCCCTTCCTTTGTTGTACAGTCCTACCTGCTGGCCATGATACCCATGGAACACAGTGATGATCAGCATGGCACAAAATCCTAATTAGGGTTGTATTTGTGGCACATATATATTAGTGAAAAACTCTAATGGGACATAAAACCTGCTCAAAAACAGGAAGATTATGCTAGGTACTGGAAACCTTGCCAACTGCAACAGGCTCAAGCAAACAGTAATGGATCGTGCTGGACAATGTACTACACTGCGGCGAACTCCCTGACCAGCAGGAAAGAACAGCCACCAGATGAGGATTCTTTCCAAATCATGCTTTATAGGAGCCTCTTGGTTATAGGGAGAGCAGGGAGCGGGGGGCCTGAGCTCTGAGCTGCAGCTGCTTATATAGGGAGTCTGCCTAGCAACCTTTGATACTTCAACTCCGTTTCTCTGGAGACCCACTGGCCGGAAAGAAAACAAACATCCTTGTCAATTACAGACCACAAGGAAGTTCCCCTGCCGGTCAGGGGGAGTGTGGGCAGCTAGATCACAACAACTCACCCTGTTCTCTGGTGGAAGAACTGTAATCTCTATTATAGAAATGAATCATGCCTGGATTGGCCGATGCGGGCCTGCTGATGCTCCTGGCCACGGAATTGGCCCTAAGCACATATGCGAGAGGCAGGGTTCCACTGCACTGCCTAATATGGAGTTATTTATCAAGCGAGGCCGGGGCCACATGCCATCTTGCAATGGCAGCCACTCAAATCAGCTCCCAGCATTACACCACTACTCTGCTAAACCAACGTAATTGCTAACAACACTCTAGGTAGTTGTCTTTGGACCCACAGCTAAGTGCTCTTCTCACCCCTCATTAAGGAAATTTCTCTTTACAGCAGAAATCATTATAGAAATTCACAACCAGTCAAAATGTAAAGTTGGGAAAACTCATACCAGTGGGTACATCTATAAAACATTTCTATACCTAAGGCTCAGGGAACCTCGTGGAAGGGTAGAAAGGCGTAAGATTCAGAGGATAAAGGAGTTTGTTGTGAGATTGTCTCTCCTAGGAATGTCAGAAGTTATGTTCATAAAGCCTCTCAGCATGACTGTTTAAACATTAGTTGACCAGGGACACAAATAGATTGCCTGGAGGACTACAGAAAGCCCAGGAGGCCTCAGCCCTGCATAAAGAACTACAGGCAACCAAGGAATTCTGAGAGTAAGAAAAATAGCCATCCCCAGGGAAGAAACACTAATTGGTTTTCCAATACCAGTAAGGTCAGCCCTGAAAACATACATGCAAGTAACATTATACAGGCTGAACAGGTTGTATTTAGGAATATATATGCATATACATATACAATATATATACACAAACACATGCACACACACACAAAACACAAACAAATACTCATATAACAATTAATAAAAAAGAAGGCCGTGAATTTAAAAGAGATCAACGAGAGAGGGGCTTATGGCAAGATTTGCAGGGAAGAAATGGAAGAGAGAAACGATGAAACTCAAAAATAAAACAATGTACTCTTTCGGGAGATTCTCTATTAGGCTAGCATTCAAATCCACTGGCAGCTTTCGTGTTTCAGGTATCCCTGTTTTCCTTTATCATTTGCTTTTAGGGACCATGACAACTGAAAACACATGAAGGCTAAGGAAAAATTACCATTCTTCCCCAATAGAATACATTTCAAATTTAAAGGATGAGGCAGCATCGCATAATGATTATGAGATTTCAGAAGACAGCCAACGTTTTAGCAGACTATTCCAAATAAGACTGCGCCGAGCTAAGAGCACGCACATCTCCATGTCTCTTCCTTAGTATTCCGACTCCAATGTCACAGCGATGCTGATTACCAATGACTTTGGGGACAAACCTGATCAGAACAGGCAGTTCCAGAACAATTATGGAGCTTGCTTAATCAAAGGATGTACAAGGAGTTTTTCTTTGGCCTGTGATGCCATCTGAGACACTTTAGATGTGGTGAAGCACTATAGACAAGAGCACAGTCGGAAAGTCTGGGAGGCAAAGCAAGAGACTGAGATGGTGCACAGGCATAGACTGGCTACAGAGGTCTTTTTAAGACTAGGAGTCCTGAGGATACCTGAGAGGTAATAAAAGAAACATATTATACCGTGAAGAATATTCTATACAAATGATCACCCTCTTTTAATGAATTCCTGATTCATAGCCTTACCTCTTACCAGATCTGTGAGTTAAGGGAATTCCTTCTGTAGCCTGCCTGCCTCCAATACTGTTTATCACCTTGGAAGTATAAGATAATATCTAAGGTCATCATAAAAAAATATAACATTAATAATCTCCTAATTCAAGCCTTGGAATGTCTGAGTTTTTATATGATTGTTACTGTGTTGGATTTCAAAATCAGAGTCAATAGTACATGTTTGTGCTAATGTTTAAAATAAAAACACAAATGAAAAATTCATGTGATGTGTTTATACTAATATTTTTGCCATAGTAAAAAAGAAATTTTGTGTTCCTTTTTTTCTTTTCTTCACTCTTTTTTCTGTTCTGTTCAGTTTCGAAGCTATAAACACTTAGGGAGATGTGAACAGCAATAAAAATGGAATGTGTCTTTAAAGAACCCAGCCTGATTTGCAGGACTCTCTAATATGCATCCTCCAGTTCAGTATAATAGAGGAACTGGATAAATAAGAAGGAATTCTGATTTGATTATTTGGTGTAAAACCACTTTTTACACCAGTGCTGGTTGACAGATATTATGAATGAACCGTCCTCCCACTAAAAATCGTTGGAAAACCAATGAAGGTTTCTACAGGTTGTTTCATGCAGTCTGCAGCACGAGCACTCTTATTCTCTAGTGGGAGTTGTTTGTGGTGACACTGACTGCATTGCATTAAAAAGAAGAAAAATGCTAACACAAAGAAGACAATATATGTGTGTGTGTGTGTGTGTGTTTGTGTGTGTATATATATTAATGAAATATAAAGCCAGTGGGTCCAGGCTAAACCTGAGCCTTGTGTTTTTATTATAATAAAACTTTATTTTACTAAATTATTATATTATAATAAAATTTTTATTTTATTAAATTATTATATTATAACAAAATTTATCATAAAAATGCATTTTGAAGCTTTCTCTTTAAAGTACTTATCATATGTACTCTCATGAAGCATCTTATGATAATTCTAATTCAAATCTGAAATTGTTTGATATTCATATTTGATCCCAAATCTACAAGATATTTCCTTCAGTAGCAAAACGATACGTTTTTAAATAAATAAGTTTTCCAGTATAATATCATGATTCCCAAAAGACTACAAAATTCCAGTTTTTCTAAATAGCACAAGTGTGTGTGTGTGTATGTGTGTGTGTGTCTTGCATTTTTATGTATTTTAATGTGAGATGGGTTCTAAGGCCATGTTGGATTGTTTTAGCTCACTTTATGTCATATTTGTGCTGGGACAAGCCCTGATCTTATTTGTCTAGAAGCACTGTACACACAGGTCTGTAGCATTACGCTGTGTTCAGATACTCTAATGGGTAAATCTCCTGTCTGCACCTCATACTCAATGTGAAAGTTTGTCCTACTTTCTGCTCTCCTGGGAAGAGGTACAGAAGTGAAAACACTCTTTCCACCAGATCAAGTATGCCTCCAACAGCCTTAGTGCTCTTTCGAGTCCTAAAACGTCCAGTAAAATTTATCCTAGGAAGAGGGTGGAGAGCAAGTCTAGTAAAACACAATTTTACTTTATTTTTCCCTCACAGTTGAATCCTCTCCAGTATTATCAGGTTTCCCACAACTTTCCTCTAGATGATTAAAGTTACATTTACATTTTGGCTTCTGCCCTAGCAAGGCTTTCTCTATGAATGACGCAGTTTGAAGATGTACTTTCCATTTATGCTCTGACTAATAAACACCTCTGACTGGAGTATGCATCTCTTGCTGATTTGATAGCATCACATTTATACTCTCTTCTGCATAGAGGTCTTTCCTTGACCTCTCTCTTCTGTGTCATTTAGTGCATCTGTTCTTCTTACTTCTGACATAATTATAATGATTTAACTTCATGATAATTTTCAGCATTGATCACTGAGCCATTTTCCCTGTATATGAGTATGCATGTTCACATGTGTGTGTTCAGATGATGTGCACATGGAAGTCAGAAGTTGATGTCAGTCTGGTGTTTATTTGATCATTCTCTACTGTATTCTCTGAGGCCGGGTATCTCACTCACCCATAATGTGCCTATTTAGCTGGTCCGACTTACACTCAGGCTCCTCTGCCTCTACCTTAAGCAGTAGAATTCCAGGTAGTCACTAGGTCCACCTGGTTTTTATATGGGTGCTAGAGATTTGTACTTCATAACTCAAAGGCTTTAACCACATGCATGTCCCTTCATGGAATCAATTTTTAAAATTGTCTTACTTTCTTTGGTTATTTTTGGCCTTTTAGCTTTCTTATAAATTCCTAAGATAGTGGAATGGAGATTTTGATAGTCACTACATTGAGTTATTAATAAATATCACACAAATGAGCATAGTCTTTACTTTACGGGGACCTGTTATTTCCTCTACTTGTATTTTGTAATCTTTCCCATTAAATATTTTGATATTTTTGTTGTGAAAGACTCACATTTCTTTCTTTTGTGTTTTTTTTTCCTTTGTATGGGACTGCACTGTGGGCATATCTGTAGGTCATTTTCTTGATCACCAGTTGAGGTGGGAGGCCCACTAAAGTGGTATGGTATCTGGGTGGGTGGACCTGGGAAGTATAAAACAGGTAATTAAGCAGCTCAGAGGGTGCAAGTCAGTAAGTAGCAGTTCTTCATACACTTTGCTTCAATTCATGCCTCCAGGTTCCTTCCTGTGCCTCTGCCCTGGCTTCCTATGATGATGGATTGTCACCTACAAAACAAATAAACCCTTTCTCTCTCCAAGTTGCTTTGGGTCGTGGTGTTTAACACAGGAACAAAAAGCAATCTTAAACAGGTTGTAATGATTGTCCTGTCTCTTTAAGAGACAAGCCACACCTACTCCCTCCCCCATCTGCTGAGATAGGCTGATCTTCAGCTTCCAGCGTGAGTTCTCTCTCTTTTCTGACTCCCTCTTGGAGAGGCAGCTTCGGTTTCTTCTCTCTCTCTCTCTCTCTCTCTCTCTCTCTCTCTCTCTCTCTCTCTCTCTCTCTGCTTCTCTGTTCCTCTTCCTTTCTCCCTTCCCTTCCATAACTACTAAATAAATATCCAACCTCACTTTCCATGGTGTGCCTCATGGCTCACTACTGAAGACTAGCCACCTTCGGAGACCTGCCGCATATTCTCCAGCACTGTCCCTGATTGGGACTGGCTGCTCTCAGGACCCACTGCCCCTGCCTGCTACCACATGGTCTTCTGCCTGCCACTAACAGGGATCCTGCAACTTTTAATAATCAATTACACAGATACTATTTTTATGTTTCAGAAAATGCTGGAATTATATGGCATTTAAATTGCTGTATTATACAGTATTTATTTTAAAGAGATGGTGCTTATAATGGAGATTTTTTTCAATGATGTCAGAGAGCAACGGGTTGCCTCCATCCTGTTTTGAAATGTAGATTTCATTATAGTTATGATGTGACCTATTGGAGAGCCTTGTTGTTTGAGATTTTAGTTCATCATGTCCAGACAACTCTCTCTTCCCCCAATGGGGTCTGTCATTGACTCTGTTGGTTTGGAATTCCTGTCAAGATAGCAATGATGGGGTAGAGTGTACAAGAGAACAGAGCCAGTCACTGCATGGATAGACCCAAAAGAGATAAAAGAAGCTGGACTCCTTCCCATTCCACCAATCTCTTTGAGACACTTTGCAGTGACCTAAGATGTCCTACAAGTGGCCTCCTTTTAGGTAGGACTTCATTCTACACAGGCCTTTAGATACCTTTGAGATCAAACTCTCACATGAAGTAAATGTAGAACATGTAAGCACTTGTGTTCACTTGGGTAGAAGTCACGGTGCAAAGCTGCAGGGCAGGCTGCTTTTATTAATTTTTTTTTATTGAGAATAAGAAAAAAAAAGTTTTCGCCTCCTCCCAGCCTCCCATTTCCCCCCCTCCCCCCACTCTTCTCACCCTCCCCCCACTCTTCTCACCCTCCCCCCACTCCTCTCCCCCTCCCTCTCCTATCCAAAGAGCAGTCATGGTTCCCTGCCCTGTGGAAAGTCCAAGGTCCTCCCCGCTCCGTCCATGTCTAGGAAGGTGAACATCCAAACTGGCTAGGCTCCCACCAAGCCGGAACATGAAGTAGGATCAGAACCCCTTGCCATTGACCTTGGCTTCTCATCAGTCCTCATTATTCGCCATGATCAGAGAGTCCAGTTTTATCCCATGCTTTTTCAGTCACAGTCCAGCTGGCCTTGGTGAGCTCCCAATAGATCAGCCCCACTGTCTCAGTGGGTGGGTGCACCCCCCGTGGTCCTGACATCCTTGCTCGTGTTCTCCCTCCATCTGCTCCTCATTGGGACCTGAGGAACATGGGATGTACTCACTCAAAATTGGTTTCTAGAGATAAATAAAGATCAGTGAGTCTATAATTTGATCTCCTAAAGAAGCTAAATAAGAAGGTGATCCCAAAGAAAAACATGTAGCTATCCTCCTGGTTTTGAGAAGTAGACAAGATTGCCGGGCAAAAAATTAGATTTTGGGGGTGGGGTGGGAGGGGGG
>NW_026068220.1:234599-244629 GCF_014885135.2 Alexandromys fortis
AGGCGGGGAGGAGGCAGAATTTTTTTTTCAATAAAAATTATATTAAAAAAAACACATGGGTTTGTCTAAGTGTTCTTATTTAAATTGCTGGCTCCATAATTCTATTAATTTGCTGCACTACCGTATAGTCACCATTCTGTAGATGAAAGACACTGGGGCTCTTTTAATCTTCTGTTATTATGAACAATATCATAGTGAATCTGCTTCTCTCTACATAACTGACAAGTGTACAGGTATTTATAGGAAGAGTGACTCAAACTATAACTCATTAAAATTGCATTATAAATCATAAATTATATCTCAGAGTTCATATCAATTTATGTTCCCAAAAATGTTTGAGGAAGTCAGTTTCTTTTACACTCAAATTCGCTAAAAATGTACTGATATGCTTGTGCCTCTCTGTGTATGTACTTAATCTATGAAATACATAAATATACATTTGAGTATACAGTGGTATATTTTTATGACATTTTATTAAGTATGTTATAATTATACTCAGAATGCTTTAGTATTACTTTGTTTCTGGTTTTATATAATTGTTCTACAAGTTTCATTAGTTACTTCTGGGGATCTCATCTCTTTTCATCTATTCTGAATACATTGTAAAAACTGCATGATTTCTTAAAATTGATTCTATATTGAGAATTGATTTTGTTCACACAAAAGTCCTGATTGTGGTCCCCCCCTCTTCTCTCAGTTCCTCCCTATCTTTCTTTCTCCCACCCAAAACTATCTGTTTTCCATCTTTAGAAAACAAACAAGATTCTAAGGGATAATAATTGTGGCGGTTTGGATTAATGAAGACCAATAGTAATATGTACTTGAACAATTTTAATGACAAAACCAGACTCACAAAACCAAGGTTCCAGCGGAGTACCAGAAGCAGGAAGGAAGGGGCGCACAGCTTCTGTGCACCCAATTTATCAGTAAACATTCCTCCGAGGGGAGCCTGCCCCCAAGGGGAGGGCTTATCCCAACAAATAATAAAATAAAAAAATAAAAATACAATAAAGTGTAATTAGTTAAAACAAAAGCCATCAAATTAGAAGCAGAAAAAAAAAAAGAAAAGAAAAAATAGCCCAAGAAAAGGCATAAGAAACAGATAGATGATAGAGGATAGAGACCCACTCTTTTCTACACTCAGGAATCCATAGAACTTTAATGGAAGCCTTAATATAAAAAAAGGAAATTGGTTTTTGAATATTCAGTCCAATTTTAAAATTATCATGCCTTCATTTCTTTCACATCCAGGTTAAAGTTCATGGATTCTGGTTATACTTATTATTTTTATTGATTTCCCACGTTTTGATTTCAAAGTGGCTAAAATTATATAATTCTCAAAAAAAATAGAAAAGAAATTTTCAATGATAGTGAAAGGAAGAACATTAAAATCAGTCTGTCATCTATTTGTCTCATTTACCAAAAATCCATAATGCATCAGAGCTGGTGGTATAGGACCCAGCCATGACAAGCTCAGTAGAGGCCTGAGTCTCAGTGGTTTACCCCAAAGCAATACCTGATTCCAATAAAGACCACAAACTGAGACTACTCAGGCACCATCCAAGAACAGACCATCCAAAGGAAATTTCTATTTTTTCCAACTGTTGTAGATAGAATCACCTGCCAGCATACACCCATCGCTTTTCACCAGACACCCCTAGACAAATGTCATCCAATAAGGGGTCCTAAACCTTAGAAATAAATCCCTCATCCCAACCTTTGCTATTATAAAAACCCAACTCTAACTGAGCTCTGGGCTCTCCAATCATTACAATACATTAGACATACAGACAGACTAAGTTTGCAAACTTATGTAAGAATAAAGCCTCTTTGATGCCCATATTCCTCTTGAAGTAGCTTGGTGCTGTCAGGAACAGATGTGTCTCACTGTCATTAAAGGTCCTAAATTCTTAAAACACTTTAAATGCTATATTCTGAAGGTCTCTACAAGATTTGAATAATCCCTATTCATCTGAAATACATCTCTGTATGTCTAGAAAATCTATCATGACTACAAGCTTGACTATTATAGATGACTCACTATTTACCTATAGTTCTTAATATACATTACATTTTTTAAATGAGCAGCACAAACACCTTAATCAAGAGCATAAATATACATGTAATAAAATTGGCCTAAAACTTGCATCAATACAGTGATATCCATACAAATGCAAATCTCAATAGCATATCCCCCTTTAAATGTAAAGATACATTCATAAAATAATATTTGGGAATATGGATGTAGCTCTCTAGACTTCTTCCTGCTAATTGGGGGCACTTTTAATAAGGCCTATCATGGCATATCCTATGTGTTAGGTTCATCTCAGTCAGCAGTTAGGAGAAATAATTTTTTGGCAGTGTTCATGGCAACCTTTAAGGGAGTCTTGGTCCATCAAATAATATTAGTCTGGAAGCAATCCACAAGTTCTCATCCTTTGTGGAAACAAAAGAAAAACCTGTTTTCCAAAGCAAAATATTCTTAGACCCAAATTTTAAAGAAAGATACCTTTAATGTATATATGGTGGTTTAGCTTAGCAATCCACAGAATCAAATGTCTCTTGGTAGTCATGAAATTCAAAGAAAACACAATAGTATTGTAATGATTGTTCTGTCTCTTTAAGAGACAAGCCACACCCACTCCCTTCCTGCTTGTAGCCTCAGACCCCTACTTTTTCTCTTCCTGTCCCCTCTCTTGGAGAGGCAGCCTCCTTCCCTCTCCCTCTTTTTCTTTCTCTCTCTCCCCCTCCCCTTTTTCCTTCCCCTCCATAACCTATCTAATAAATGTCTAACTTTACTCTGTATGGTGTGTTTATCCATCTCTCTCACCTGTTGGCCGCAGTCACATGGAGATCTGCCATGTGGTCTCATGTGCTGTCCCTGCTTGGGACTGGCTGCTTTTGAGACCCCAGCAGCTTACAGCAAACCCATCTGCATGGTGTGCCTATCTGTCTGCCCCGTGCCCACCGGCTGCCCAAATGGCTAACCGCTGGGGATGCTCGGGGGACCAGCCACCTTTGGAGACCTGCTATGTGGTGCTCCCTGGCCCTGCCCTGGACTGGCTGCTCTCAGGACCTGCTGCCCCCTGCCTGCCAGGCAGCTTGCAAACCCATTACAAGTATACATAATCCAGACTCTCTGTGTATATTCCATCTTTACATGGCTTGTTCTTTTATACTTCTTTTAATCTATTACTCTCTGTACGCTATTTAAAGACTTTTGTTTCCCTTTTTTTTTTCCATAAACCACTTGCTTCTTTTTATAACTCTCTATATTTTTTTCTTATCTCTATCAAGCCTACATACATTTATACAACACTGTGACAGATTTAGAGGTCTTTTATGTCTGAATCTGTCCTATTGTGTATATGTAATTCTTTACTGTCCAGGAGCACGCCTTAAAATGCTAAGCTTATAAACTTAAGCTGCACCATTGCTAGGTGAAATACTGCACTTCCTGCTTGCCCTGTCCAGCCCAGCATGGCGGAGCTGCTTTCCACCTCTGAGAGCCATGCACAATGCCCCATCTCTACACAAAAGCCATCCATGCAGTCCATGTTACCACCAAGCAAGCCATAGCACGTTACTCACAAACTCCATTCAAATGCTCAGTCTCCTGAAAAAGCCAGAGGTTTCACTGGCAGCATGGCCTAGAAAAGCAGCATTTCAATATAGCCATGGCTTTTTGTTTGCTACCACTGAATCAGGAAAACCTCTCTTAAGGGGGCTGAAGCATGCCACCAGCAAGCAAAGCCCATTTGGGGGGTGGGGGGATGTGGCTAAATTTTGTTTTTAGTGTCTAGAATTCCTTTTCAAACCTTCTCAGGTTTTATGTAGATTTAATCCACCACATTGGCACCAATCTGTTGCAAAGAGGCTACTTGTTTCATTCCCGGCTGCTTGTCACCAAAATACCAGACAGTAATCTTCTAACTTAACCATCACTTTACTTTCACAGGATCCCATAGAAAGAACAATGCCCCAACAACAGCGGGAAGTAATTCTAGAAAGTCCCCTCTCCCAACAAATTTTGTCCTCAGGGTTAGGAACATCATTTAAGGGTTGATTATAATTGGTATATAGTTTGGGGTTGGAGGAAAATTATGTAGGATCAGGGATCTCTTTGAAAAATAAAAGGGGGGCTTGGATGGGATAATATATTAGTGTGAGCTTACTCACACTAAAAATAGTGAGTAAGAGAGTGAATACTTGTGGGCTATTATTTATAGGCAATTTACATTGGTATAGATTCTTGTATATTGATACAAGCTTAAATTATATTGAATATGTTCCTATTTTCTTCTACAATATTTGTATACCTAGGCAAGGTTATTTTGTCATATTGTATGCATGCAATGCATGCTCCTACCTTTGCTTAAGACATTTTGTATATTGATACAATTTTAGGATGTATTTTATCATATTGCAAAATACATTCCTACCTCTGATCAAGATACTTATGCAGTTTTTACATTTTGAGGTCATTTTCCTCATTTGTTGCACAGTGGTTTAAATATTGTTTAATGTTCTAATATGAAGTCTTAGTCTTTAAGTTATATAAGTATTAAAAATTATAGGTCAATAGTTATCCATGTTTGCTATACTTATAGTTAGACTAATCAGGTTCTTTAAATACATAGAGATTGTATTCTGCATAGATAGGGAATCTTCAACCACTTCAGAGAGCTATAGAATAAGGCATTTAAACAACTTAGGGTTCTGTTGACATGAGACATGATTGCTCCAGGCAGCACTGATCTATTTCTGAGAGAATGTTGAGCTCCAAAGACACTCCACTTGGAGCTTGTTTTCTTCTCGGCAAAAATGGCCGTTGAGCAAGGAACTGCCCATGCCTTGACCACTGACAAAATGCATGATGTCAGGACAGGACAAGCAGGATACAAGAAAAAAGACTCTCAAATTTTGCCAAGACAAGGTAAGACGGTTTTGAAAATTTTTCCTGCCTCTGAAAATGGTCTGTCAGTTATTCTAGGGCTTAGCCAAATTTGGTTGCTTCAGTGTTGCAAATGAGACTTTGAGTGATTGCCCAGATAGGCAGTTGTCTCTGTCATTTGTTGCACATTTTGGAAGTTGCTGGACTGCACTTTCTGCTTACTCAAGTAATATTTCCCTTAGATCTTTGATGAGGTGGAAGACTAGATAATTGTAATTACTTTCCTCTCATGACTTGGCCAAGTTATTTATATACAAGACTTAAACTCATTAGGATAGGATAATTATTGAAACATTTATCACCTGTTTCTTTCTTGATATCATTTATACTGGTTGTAATTCTAACTTTTCTACATGATATTTGTTCTTATTATATATAATTTTGTATTAGGCTTAGAACTTTCTTATTTAAACAAAAGGGGGAGGTGCTGTAGGAATTCTTACCACCAGTAGCCTTTAAGTTACCCATCCACTTGGGCGTGGCCTCTTATACTATATATGCTGATGTAAAGCATGCATCCGGCCTCATTTTCAGCTGCGAGATTCAGTTGCTGTTCCTGTTCCAGCAGAGGATTGTGATCTGTGAGTCTGCCCTAAATTAATAACCTTTTATTATATTCAATTTTGAGCTAGTGTGAGATTTTTTTTTAGCGTCTTTCTTCAAGTTTTCCCTAAGGCAATACCTGGTTGCAAGAAAGACTATAAACTGAGACCACCCAGGCACCACCCAGCAACAGACCATCCAAAGGAAATTCCTAATATTCCAACCATGCAGATGGGATCACCTGCCAACACACACCCATTGTTTTTCACCAGGACACCCCTAGATAAAACTGTCAGTCAATCAGGATTGAAACCATCATCAACCCTGCTAATGTAACTTTTCTGATTTTTGACTTTACAGAGTACTCTTTAGAAGGCTGGAGTACCTCCTCCCGCTGCTGTGCTGGCAAGGTCCCTGCCAGCTTGTGGGCTATAACAAACTTTACTTTTGCATTTCAGTAAATTTGTCTCCCTGGTGGTCTAAGTCGCCACAGGCTGGGCACAATACCTCATCAGGCTTTTCCCCAAAATACAGGCCTGCTGTGTCTTAAGTAACTCACCCATTGTCTGACTCCCTTTCCATGCTGTAATGGTTTATATAAAACGGTGCAAGTCTCTGAGAGGCAGCAATGAGTCATGAGGGGCAGCCTCTGTGGGTCCCAGGTGGGTGGGAGAGGGTGGGTGAGAGACCTTAGCCAGTCTGCTGGGCAGCCAGTCCCTCTAGGAGCCAAGGCGAGTGAGAGACAGAAATGGATAGGCACACCATGCAGAGTGAGTTTGGGTATAGTTTTTTTTTTTTTTTTTTTTCAGTAAAAGGGAAGCGGGGGAGAAAGAGAGGATTGGGGAGAGGAGAAGAGGCCTTGTCCACCTCTTCTGAAGAGAGACAGGGCAGGGCAGAGAGAGCACAGGCTGGAAGCAAAAGGAGATCCCCTTTCCTTGGTGGAAAGAGGGGCACAGCAACCTTTCATTTACTAGGGCCACTGATTGAGCCCAAAGCACACTATTTTTGCCTCTCTCTCTCTCTCTCTCTCTCTCTCTCTCTCTCTCTCTCTCCTCTCCCCTCTCTCTCTCTCTCTCTCTCTCTCTCTCTCTCTCTCTCTCTCTCTCTCTCTCTCTCTCTCCTCTCCCTCCTCCCTCTACCTCTCCCCCCACTCTCCTTTTCTCTCTCACCCATTTTTATCAATAGAATTAGTAGTCATAGATGTTAGTTAAAGCAACCGATTTTGTCATATGTCTTCCAAGATTCCAAAGAATGAGAAACCATATTGCAACATAACATTCTTAGGTTTATGATCTTTCTTGGTTACTTCTCTAATCTCGCTTACAAGAGAAAAATAAAAGAACCAATACCTCCTTGGACCGTATGTGCCTTTTCCCCATCTCTTTGTTCTTAAGTTTGAATCTTTGCTTTTATGATTGAATGAGGAAATAAATCCTTTTCTACAGACGAGTAACAGCAGAGCCAGCTGATGTGGGCCATCATGCTCTGGCTGCCTGTGTGAGTGTGTGCATGGCATTCTCTGCTGTTCAGATGCTTGACACTGGTCATGGCATGCACATGATATTTCATGCAATAAAAAGCAAGAAAGTATGCTATCCTGTGCTTGACCAATTAAAAAAAAATTTCTATAACAAATTTTAAATCCCTTCAGCTTTCTTCCTATGTCTCTCAGAAACAGCACGCTGTCAGAGAGCTATACATTACATTTTATTTTGACATTTTTTCCTCTTATACAGAACTTTGTAAATATGCTAGCTAACCAGGCTGTATTCCTCAGACACCAAAGCCAGAGATTTCCTTTCCTATCTGATAGTCCCATCCTAACCCTGGACCAATGCATTTGAAAGCCTAACAACACATTAGGCAGGATTCAAGTCTGTGTTTGACTCCTTTTGCCTCTCAAGACTGATCATAGACTGTGACACTCTATCTGTGGAAAGTTAATAGATGCAAATTCATATTTCATGTGGTGTACCATAGCTTATTTTTGATACCGAAATTGCTTTCTCTATGCAATGTGATTTCAGTAAGATATAAAAAGCAAACACAGACGTTCATTTGGAATTTCAGTGGACATAACAATGTGTGGTAAACTGTGAGTTAACTGTGAAACCACAATTTTCAATGAATGTACTTCTACTGTTGAAAAAAAAAGCATTTTTTTAAATAAACAGGAAGCAAGTGCTATATAAGTGACAGCCAAAAGCCCCTGACTTAGTTTGATTTTCAAGCTGAGTTTTAAAAATGTTAGGCAACCAAACACTGCCTTACAATAGCATTTTTCTTTCTGGAATGGTTGTCAGATATCGAATTCCCAGGGCTTTTTGCAGCTCAGTTTAGGAGACAAGTACTCAGTACCCAGTACTCAGTACCCAAATTGGTTAATTGCGTCCATTATTATTCACCAAATAGAATTAGGCTCTCACACAAACAAGAAAACACCTCAGACAGAGTGTCCTCTCCACTTTCTCCTTCCCTGGGAATGGCGACATTGTGATTTTAATAAGTGGGAATTAGAATAATCCTTCATTTCCCCCATTGCCTTCAACACAAAGGTTTTCTTTTCCAAAGGTCACAGCTAAAAGAACAATTTTGGCTCTGTCTCTAGCACCAAGGGATACCACTTGAGAGGCTTTTAAAGGAGCAGCTTGGCTGGGCCAGAATGCCTGAGTGTCCTGGCCTATTAAGGTATTCACACCCACCCAGCATGAAGGAAATGCTGAGCTGCTTTGTTATTATATTAAAAAGACAGTCAATTTTTGTTTCTTTGAACTTTCCTCCTTTCTATACTTGATAATTACATCTGTAAATTATTCAGTTGCTTAAATGAGCAAAAGCCAATAAAACCACATACTTCATGTCTTATTGTTATTTGAATTTATGACTAAATCATAAATTATAGAATTTGATTGATCTTTATCTTTACTGTGAGCAACTCCTTTGTTTTAAAGACACAGAAATGGAGACTTAGAAAATAATCTGGTCATTGTCAAGTGGCAAAGACTTTACAGGCTTTACAAAGACCTACCCTCACCCCATGTGTCCTCAATTGCCCTGTGTCTCTGTTTTGAAGCTGTGTATCCTGAGAGCTATCTCTGCCCCTGCCTCTTAAAGAAAGCATCTCTTTCTCATTTTTGTTATAAGAGGTCATGAGCTTCCTTTGCTTCACATCCCTAAAATTCATTGTTCTCGTCCCACAATTTTCAGTATTTGTAATATAAAATTAAATAAAGACATTTCCTTTGCAAGGGTATTTAAAATCAAGTTCTGGTCTATATTTGTACCTCTATTATATCACCTTGGAATTGAACCAAAGTTATCGCTAAAACAAAACAAAACCCAGCCATGTTAAGGATTCTACAAGTTCTACAAGCTTAGTTGACTGATGAGAGCACTGGCTGGTTGGTTGCTTGCTTGCTTGGGGTGTGTGTGTGTGTGTGTGTGTGTGTGTGTGTGTGTGCATGTATGATTTAGGATAGGATTTCACTATATAGTCCAGGTTGGCCTCTAAACCACAGAGCTCTGCCTGCCTCTGCCACCCACAGGCAGGATTAAAGCCATGCACTATCATTTCTGGTTTTATTAAAACATGATTGTAAAGAGTTAGAGTGCTGCACATACACAGTTGAATCATCCTGATCTGTCTCAGCTCCTTTTATTGTGGCATTCATTGTCCACCTCTGTGTCTGACCTAACATTTTGTGGCAACCAGGCAAAACCTTTAGAAATATATTACCTTTCCAGGCCACTGGTTTATTCCAGCAAAAATCTAAGCACACCAGCAGATACCTTTGAAATTTATTGTAGAAATTGTCCTAATCTGCTGTATTCTGCCTGCCTAATGTTCCTAGCAATGAAATGTATTTGAAACTGCCGTGTGGATTCCTTTTTGGTTCTGTAAATATGAAACTTCATATAACCTAGTTCCTCATGGAAGCTTCTTGCTTCAGGAAAGTTGGACCCTGTGTCCCCAGGACCTTGTCAGTCAAATTTATTCAAGAATAAACTTTGTCTTCTTCCCTTACAAGAAAGGGAGTCTTTTTGAGTGGGCAGTAGACAAAAGGTAGAGAAGACAGGTGGAAGATACATGAAAGACAGACATAGATGCAGATTTATAGAGCAGAACATTAATGTTCTCTACATCCAAAGATGATAAAAAATGACAACTTCAGAAGATATTAATTTTGAATACCTTATATCACCTTCAAAAATATTTAATTCTCTGTTCATAAAGGAGAGAAAGTATATAAATTAAATTGTATTACAGACATGGGTCGTCAAATAATCCCCACCCCCTCACACACAGAGAGCTTTTTGAGTTTCTATTCAGTCCAGGCTGGCATCAAACTCATGGTGATCATGTGCCTTAGCTAATGATGGGATCTCAGGCTTAAGCTACCATGGCTGTCTGCTTTTATTGGTAAAGAGTTTTTTTTTTTTTAATGATCAATATTTCTTTATTTATTTTTTAATTGAGAAAAGGAAAAAAAAAACTTTCTGCCTCCTCCCAGCCTCCCATTTCCCTTCCCCTCC
>NW_026068220.1:246666-284337 GCF_014885135.2 Alexandromys fortis
GTGAAGAATTTTGATGGGACCTTGATGGGAATTGCATTGAATCTATAAATTGCCTTTGGTAGAATTGCCATTTTTACTATGTTGATCCTCCCAATCCAAGAGCAAGGGAGGTCCTTCCATTTTCTGGTATCCTCATCAATTTCTTTCTTCAATGCTTTAAAGTTCTTGTCAAATAGATCTTTCACTTCCTTGGTTAGAGTTACCCCGAGATATTTTATGCTGTTTGTGGCTATTGTGAAAGGTGAAGCTTCTCTGATTTCCCTCTCTGCTTCCATATACTTTGTGTATAAGAAGGCGACTGATTTTTTGGAGTTGATCTTGGATCCTGCTGTCGATTGCGTTGGGTGGGTTACTCAGTCTAGTGGTTGTAACCCACCCTGCAATCAGTTATTCCAGGGTCTCAGAGGGCTGCTACCTGGAAGGGAATGAGCTAGGACAGAAGAATGAGGCCAAGCAGATTTCAAAGTCTCCGTTTATTAGGATCATGGGTGCTGCTTATATAGGCCCTGAATGAGGACTTTGTGGGCAGGTCCCAGTCACGTAGGCCAAGAGGTTACATTCAGACAGGTAGGCCAAGAAGTCACAAGTTGCCACACCTGGTTCCCTGGATAGCTGGAGTGTGAGGCATGTTCTACTAACAGATAACAGTTAATTGGGTGTGGGGCAGTTTCTGTCAATAGAACATAATTATGGGTGTGAGGTTCCCTGCAGACTCCCCAGGGTGATGTTTCCTGTAATGATTTTTAGGGGGGAAATGGCTCGTGACACTTATGTACACTATTATATCATCTGCAAATAACGAAAGTTTAACTTCTTCCTTTCCAATTTGAATCCCCTTGATCCCCTTATGTTGTCTTATTGCTATTGCTAGAACTTCAAGCACTATGTTGAAGAGGTATGGCGAGAGTGGGCAGCCTTGTCGTGTTCCTGAGTTTAGTGGGATGGCTTTGAGTTTCTCTCCGTTTAATTTGATGTTAGCTGTCGGCTTGCTGTATATAGCTTTTATTATATTTAGGTATGACCCTTGTATCCCTAGTCTCTCCAAGACTTTTATCATAAAGGGATGTTGAATTTTGTCAAATACTTTTTCAGCATCTAATGAAATGATCATATGGTTTTTTTCTTTCAGCTTATTTATATGATGGATTACATTGATAGATTTTCGTATGTTGAACCAGCCCTGCATCTCTGGGATGAAGCCTACTTGATCATAATGGATAATTTTTCTAATGTGTTCTTGGATTCGGTTTGCCAGTATTTTGTTGAGGATTTTTGCGTCGATGTTCATGAGTGAGATTGGCCTGTAATTCTCTTTCTTGGTTGAGTCTTTGTGTGGTTTTGGTATCAGAGTGACTGTAGCTTCATAAAAGGAATTTGGCAATGACTCTTCTGCTTCTATATTGTGAAATACATTAAGGAGTATAGGTATTAGGTCTTCTTGGAAGTTCTGGTAGAATTTCGCATTGAAACCATCAGGTCCTGGGCTTTTTTTGGTAGGGAGGTTTTTGATAACAGCTTCTAGTTCTTCGCGACTAACAGGTCTATTTAGGTTGTTCACCTGGTCCTGGTTTAACTTTGGTATATGGTATTTATCTAAAAACGTGTCCATTTCTTTTACATTTTCCAGTTTTGTGCCATACAGGCCTTTGTAGTAAGATCTAATGATTCTTTGAATTTCCTCTGTGTCTGTGGTTATGTCCCCCTTTTCATTTCTGATCTTATTAATTTGCATATTCACTCTCTGGCGTTTTATTAGTTTGGATAGAGGTTTATCAATCTTGTTGATTTTCTCCAGGAACCAGCTTTTTGTTTCATTGATTCTTTGGATTGTTTTCTGTGTTTCTATTTTGTTGATTTCAGCCCTCAGTTTGATTATTTCCAGTCTTCTACTCCTCCTAGGTGAGTCTGCTTCTTTTTTTTCTAGAGCTTTCAGATGGGCTGTTAAGTCTCCAATGTGTGCCTTCTCTGTTTTCTTTAAGTGGGCACTTAGTGCTATGAACTTTCCTCTCAGGACTGCTTTCATAGTGTCCCATAAGTTTGAGTAGGTTGTTTCTTTATTTTCATTGAATTCAAGGAAGACTTTAATTTCTTTCTTTATTTCTTCCTTGATCCAGGTGTGGTTCAGTAGTTGACTGTTCAGTTTCCATGAGTTTGTAGGCTTTCTGGGGGTAGGGTTGTTGTTGAATTCTAACTTTAATCCATGGTGATCTGATAAGATACAGGTGGTTACTAATATGTTTTTGTACCTGTGGAAGTTTGCTTTGTTACCGAGTATGTGGTCAATTTTCGAGAAGGTTCCATGAGCTGCAGAGAAGAAGGTATATTCTTTCCGATTTGGGTGGAATATTCTATAGATGTCTGTCAAGTCCAATTGATTCATTACCTCCATTAATTCTCTTAGTTCTCTGTTAGGTTTCTGTCTGATTGACCTGTCCATTGGTGAGAGAGGAGTGTTGAAGTCTCCCACTATTAGTGTGTGCGGTTTGATGGCTGCCTTGAGTTTTAGTAATGTTTCTTTTACGTATGTGGGTGCTTTTATATTAGGGGCGTAGATATTCAGGATTGAGACTTCCTCTTGATGAATTGATCCTGTTATGAGTATAAAATGTCCCTCTCCATCTCTTCTGATTGATTTAAGTTTGAAGTCAAGTTTGTTAGAAATTAGTATGGCCACACCTGCTTGTTTCTTAGGTCCATTTGCTTGATAAGCCTTTTCCCAGCCCTTTACTCTGAGTAGGTGCCTGTCTCTGTGTTTGAGGTGTGTTTCTTGTAAACAGCAGAATGTTGGATCCTGATTTCGTATCCAATCTCTTAGCCTGTGCCTTTTTATAGGTGAGTTGAGCCCATTGACATTAAGTGATATTAATGACCAGGGGATGTTAACTCCGGTCACTTCTTTAGTAGTAGAGTTCGTGTGCGTCCCTTCTTTGAGTTGCGCTGGTGACGGGTCTCTAGATGTCTGAGTTATTGTGGTCATTGTTGGACTCCTTGGTTAGAGATTTTCCTTCTATTACTTTCTGTAAGGCTGGGTTTGTGGCTACGTATTGTTTAAATTTGTTTTTATCCTGGAAAATTTTGTTTTCTCCATTTATGGTGAATGAAAGCTTGGCTGGGTATAGTAGTCTGGGCTTGCATCCATGGTCTCTTAGTTTTTGCAGTACATCTATCCAGGACCTTCTGGCTTTCATGGTTTCCATAGAGAAGTCAGGTGTAAGTCTGATAGGTTTACCTTTGTAAGTAACTTGGCCTTTTTCCTTTGCGGCTCTTAATATTCTTTCTTTATTCTGTATGTTTTGTGTTTTGATTATTATATGGCGAGGGGATGGTTTTTTTTTTTTTTTGATCCAGCCTATTCGGTGTTCTGTATGCTTCTTGAACCTTCATAGGTACATCTTTCTTTAGGTTGGGAAAGTTTTCTTCTATAATTTTATTAAATATATTTTCTGGGCCGTTGAGTTGCACCTCTTCTCCTTCTTCTACTCCAATTATTCTTAGGTTTGGTCTTTTTATTGTGTCCCATATTTCCTGAATGTTTTGTGATGAGAATTTGTTGGTTTTGCTGTTTTCTTTGATCAGTGTGTTTATTTTCTCTATGGTATCTTCAGTATCTGATATTCTTTCTTCTATCTCTTGTATTCTGTTGGTAGTACTTGTCTCTGTAGTTCCTGTTCGTTTACCCAGATTTTCCATCTCCAATCTTCCCTCGGTTTGTGTTTTCTTCATTACTTCCATTTCATTCTTCAAGTCTTGAACTGCTTCCCGTACCTGTCTGATTGCTTTTTCATGTTTCTCTTGATTTTCTTGGGTATCTTTAAGCGATTTATTCATTTCCTCTACCTTTTTGTTTGTAATCTCTAATTGTTTATGGCAGTTTTTCACCTCCTGCTTAAGGTCTTCTATTATTTTCATATAATTCACTTTTGAGTCGATTTCTTCTAATTCTTCTGGAGTAGGGTGTACAATTCTTCTTATTTCGGGATCCCTTGATTCTGGTGATGTCATGTTGCCTTTCAGGTTGTTGGAGGAAGTCTTGCATTGGCGCCTTCCCATCTCCTCCTTCAAATGGAGCCAGGAGAGGCCTGGTGTCTTGGTCCAGTCTTTGCTGTGACTGAGACTCTGGGTGTATTTCTTCAGTTAGAATCAGGGACGGTCCCATCGAGCTGGAACTCCTCAGCACCCAAACATGGACTACCGTCCTGAGGGAACTCCTCAGCACTGCTCTGGGTGGGTTGTGGATGCAAGCCCGATGTCTCTCCTGGTGCCCGGATCGGATCTCCTTGCCCAATGATGTCTCTGCTGGTGCCCAGACCGGATCTCCTTGCTGCTTGGGTGGCTCGCAAAACCTGCTAAAGAGATTTTAAATATTGACTTTACTATGATATAGTCTTCTTCACTATACTTCTTCCTCTGTTCGTGCCTCCCATGCTCTAAGAAACTTCTATCTGCAACTAGGTTTGAAGGCACAAACTCCTGTCTTATGTTAACAATGTATCTACTCCTGGCATTTGGGCTGGATTTGCAAGCCTCCGTTATTGATGTTGACTGTGACATTGTGTTCATTCTCTGTGGCTGTTGTAACACATTACCAGAAGTCTGGTTGCTTAAAACAACATAGATTTATTATTTCCCAGTTCTGTAGGTCAGAAGTGTGACATGGGACTCATTGACCTGTATCAAACTGTCAGCAGGGTTGGATTTCTTTCTCGGGCCCCCGAGGTGAAGTGAACTCCTTTCTTACCTATCTCAGAACTTAATGCCTGTCTTCATTTGTTGGTTTATGAGACCCTTCCCTCTTCAAATCTACAGAGGCAATTTAGTTAAGACCCCACTTTGACTCTGACTTCTTTCTTCCAGTTTTGTTTAGTTATTTTTACTTAGTTTTTGCAATGATTGTCTCATACATTTATTGAGTTTTGCTGGTCTGTGGACAGTCTAACCCTGCTTGGCTTTTGAGATGTTTCCATCTTAGCATTATGTATTCAAGATTTCCCATTAAAAGCTACAGCAATTGAATAAATTTCATACCTAGATATGCATAAATCCATTGTGTTCTCTAATATAAAAAGCAACTGTGAAGGTCTCTCTCTCAGCCTCTTCTTGCCCAGGTAGGTTGTTTCTCATCCTGCTATCTTCTCCTAAAGTCAGAACATGCAATAAATAAAGCTGGCGAAAAGTCCCAGAGGTCAGAGGGCTCCTGTGTGCACCTTTGTTTAAAGTCCTAGAGCTTCACAGTTTAGTGCTCCAGTAGCTGTCCGCCCTTTTCACAGATGGGCTTTGTATTTTATCTGACTTTTATCATTGATTCTGATATGCATTCATCTAAGAACGAATATTGGAGCTGGCTTTTTATCAAATTATAAATGGTCTATATTGATCAAAATATGTTTTCATTTTCACTTATTGACTCAAAATTTTTTGTTAGAATATATTTTTATTTCCCTGGTAGATTTTTTTTAGTTAGTGCTTAATTTTCATAAATTTTACTTTTATAATGTCACTCCTGCTATTATTACTTAACAACTTAGATTTAAAACTTAAATTTTCTCTCTTGAATGAGGAAAAGGGAGGACAAGAATAGTCAATATTTTTAAGGTCACACAGCAAAAGCCAACCAGCCCCTAATTTGAACATTTTCTAAGATCCTCCTTTGGCCCCTTGGGCTGAGTCACCAGTGGGTTAACTTTCCAATGAAGTCAAAGCTCTCATAATCAACCACCTATAAACACTGATGATTTGAGGACCCACTATTTATGCACAGCAATATCCTCAGTGCAGATCAGTGAGATGACTGGGTTTTCTCTTAATTAACATCTGATCCATGAATATGAAGAAGCAGACATGGGTTACTTGCTCCAGAAGGGGCAGCCTAATAGCAGAAAAAAAAAAATTTGCAAAGCATTTGCTCCACGCCATCAAATGGCACTGACGGGTGACAGCCCACCTCTCAGCACTCCCACATTGCAGAGGCAAATCTGGACTTCAAGCCGAGCAGACTGTGAGGAGGCACTCAGAACACCCACCTGGGTGTTGTTAGACAAAGCTGAATAGCAATCAGGACATTTATGGCCACTGAGAGACATAGAAAGCATGCATGCCTGAGAAGTACTACTGAAGGTCCCCGCAGGAGCCAGGAATTATTTCTCTTCCTCCCTTCAGACACTAACGAGATGACCTTCTCACGAAACCATATCAGAGGAGATCAGTGACCGCAGGATTCTCAGTAATGCCGCTTGGTGTGTTGTCCCCAATTTCACGTTGTCAATCCTGAACTGTGGATATAAGGAGCAAAGATGATTTATTTTCTTCAATGGAGGATTCATGGGAGGCTTCGTGGGCCAATGTCTACACCTGCCTCATGAAATTGTACTGCAAACCAACCTTTCAACAAATTAGGCTGGTGAGCTGACAACCAAGGGCAGTAAAGATGAATCTTGCATAAGCCTCAAACTTTCTATTCAGAATGGATGCTAAAATTCAAAATAAAGGATAGTCTATGCATCTTTTAAAAAGGTAGAAATTCTACCGTTCAAAACCCCAGTTCTTTTACTAACACAGAACTATGATACATGCTTCAAAGAAAATGTACTAGCTGATTTTAATTAAAAACATTTTGAAGATTTACATATTTACCCTGGATGGAATAAACAGATTTCATTGGTGGACTAGGGCAGAAAGGTGGGGGAGGCTCAGATAGGGAAGGAAGACGGGGTTGAGGGAGGGAATGAAGGAGAGATAACAAGAATTCAAAGGAATTTGTGGGGCAGTAGGGAAACCTAGTGTTGTAAAAACATCCTAGTGATGTCTCCAAATAATAAGGGAATGGAGCCCCAACTGTTCATCTCTTGCCACCAAATAAAATTTCCAGTAGCAGAATTGGATTACACCCAATTGTGCTGTTGACCATAGGGGTCCCATGGAAATTCTGACCAGCCCAGACTGTTGACTAGACAATAGGTTGCCCTCTATAAACAACTCATTGAACATAAAGAGCATACACAGGATGTTCACCCTGCTTCCCTGTTCTAGTGGCTTTGGTTCAAGAAATGTATTCTGCTCACTATCAGCCTCAACAAAAAACCTCTTGCCAGGGTAGAGGCATGGGGATTTAGAAATACAGTAAAGAATATGAAGATGCCACAAAAAAGAAGAAAACGAAGGGAATTCCAGTGAGTACTGAAATTCGCCCGCTTTTAATTTCCAACTGTTTAAAATACCCCTGATCCCAAAAGATAGGAATAAGAAAAAAACTACATTAACATGATACAAAGAAATGAACATACCAACTGAAGGTCACGCACTGCGTTTATAGCTAACCATTCTGTTGCTGGAACAAAACAAGTCACACTCAAAACCTAGACCAAAACATTCTATAAGCAAACCACTCCCTGGGTATAATCCAAAGTTATGTCATTAAGGGAACTGGAACTTAATTGGATCTTTAGACTTTTGTTTAAGGTAGGAACATATGTACTTCTCTATTCCTGGAGTACAAGGTCTGGCTATTAACTATACCTGCTGACAATAACCTTGAGAGAGCAGAACTCTCTGATCTACATCTAGGTGGGAACTTTGTTTGAGGTAGAAACACAATAACTTTGAAGGAACTGGAGGTAAATTCCAACTCTCTGACCTTTGGTCAATATGGAAATAGGCTCACATTTTTGGGCCTCCACAGTTTTATCTCTTTATATTTAAAATAAAAATTAAAATATTTACATTAAAAATTTAATATACTGTGGTTTTATATTTTAATATTTACAATAAAAGAATATATAAATGAAAAAATACCCTTTAAGAAAAGCAGGATGTACAAGGAGTAGGGAGAAACTCCACATGTCTCCTGCATCAGTTCTGGACTTTATGTTTTAAGCCCTGCTTGACTTTCTGCCCTGACTTTCTGAAATACGTGTTACCTGAGAATCCTAAGAATTAATAAACAATTGTTCTCCGCCCCAAAAGACAAAAAAAACTAAAATATTTACATTTTAAATTCTTAATTTACTGTGTGTAGAGAGATAAAATAGGCTTGGCTACAATGGACAGGGTATGGAGGGGGCTTTCCAGGAGGGAGGATTTGAAAGGAGAGCATGGATGCTGTTATTTTGTTCTTCATTCTATATTTATTTTTCTGAGAAACTAAGAATAGTTCACAGTTTGTGTTATTTATTACAGCTCATTCTGTATCTACAATTATCTCTAAATAAAAGACATTATACATTAAATTTCAATAGAAGTATAAACAATGGACCCATGACAAAGAAAAGATGAATATTTCTCCTCTGGTGACCCACAGAAATGGAAAATATCCTGGATCATAATTCACTTTGAAAGCTAAGACAACTGTTCTTCAATCTTCTGGCTAGCCCAAGCCTAGCATCTTTTCCTTATCAGATTAAGGTTTATGTGATCCTAGGAGATGCTGTGACAGTGGGGATTTAGAACTAGTGCAGGGAATTGGAGATGGGTTTGTTCACCTCATTCATCAACCTAACACCACCGTATGCCCAGGACAGTATATTCCCGAAGGGCTTAAGAAGAAAGGACAAAAAGAAAAATAAGAGAGGAAGAAGATGAGCATAAGGAGAAGACGGAGGGGAGCACGTGGAAGAGGAGGAGCATGAGGCAAGTGAGAAACATGAGGGAAAGGAAGAGTGGAGGGGCTTGGAGAAGAAGATGGACATGAGGAAAGGGGAAGGGGCTAGAGAAGAGGGAGGAACAGTAGAAGGAAAAGAAGTAAGAGCACAGAGAAGAGGAAAAACATGAAGTGAAAGAGATAGATGAAAGAGAAAAATGGAGGATGGAGAGACAATGACTGGCTTTTCAGGTGAATTAAGTCAATTAATTGACGCTGGGAAACTACACAGACATAGAATGTGGGGTCAGGGAGAGAATCAGTGAGCAGCAATAACTGAAATGGTATATCATAGAACTGGATCATTAAAAAGATANATAGCCAGAGTTTGTGGAATTCAGCTATATAATCACAGAGAAAGTCCCTTACTATCTCCTTCACCTTCCAGGTGGTCTTCTCAGACCCTCTGTCGCAGCGTCACTGAGTAACACATCACCTTGACAGTGCTCTTGAGCAATTTTCCTTACAGATCTCTCAGATGATGTTTGGTTTTACTGTTTTCTTCAGATAATGCCTCCCTTCATAGCCTAATTGCTCTGCCTCAGCCTGCAGGGTGCTGCAGTTACAGCATGTGCTACTGTTGGGTTTAGGCTTTGCAAGTACAGCAATGCATGCAATTGTGCTGCCCTTTAACTGACTCGCACTCCCTCACGTCAAGTCCAACTACTGCTTAAGATCATTCTAACTCTTCTCACGTTCTGAACGGTACATATTTCTTTTCCATATGAAAAGGAGGCTTTCATTGAATATGGAATCATTCTTCAACATTGAATGCTTCCAAATATGGAAAAATAAAACCACAAAAACAAAATGCTGGAAATCTACCGGGTGAATGGGATTTAAAATCAGGAGCTACACAAGTCAGACTCTTGCCAGCACGTTTCACATTTAGGGACAAATTTCGCTGCGGCCGGCCAGAGGAAGAAACACATGCTAATTTTCTCCAAGAGATGCCAGCTTTCAAGCAGTCTATTCTTTACAAAGTAGCTTTAACTAAAAAAAAAAAAGTGTTTACAAACATAACACAATTTTTATACTTTGAACATCGTTAGTTATTTCAGATATAACTAGGTCATATATCGAATAATAGCCCATGAAATTTTTATAGCTTATTTTTAGTCAGCGTCAGCTATCAATTAGAAAATAAAATAATAAAGCTAAGGGAATAGTTTATCATCTAACACAGCTTGCTACTCAATCACAAGGCCCAGATCCCAGGACCCATTTTGTGTGACTCACAAATTCCTGCAATATGGTGTTTACTTGAAGCCACTGTGATAGTCCCTGCTAACAAAGGACTGAAATCTTTGACATTGTGAGACCTTTTCCCTTTAAATTTGTTTTTCTTGGATCTTGCCATTGTTCACTGGCAATGATTTAAGGTAGTTCCCTAGCTCGTCTGCCTTCCTTAGACTTTTCAAGGTCTTCTAATATTTGCTTTATGAATGGCATGAATATTTTAGTTGCATTTAGTGACAGATATAGTGAGAAGGGTGCTGTATCCACATTTTCAGAATCACTGGATGGTGTTATAAGATATGTGTCTGATCTCCATTCTAGGTAGGACTTGGAATCTTAGTAATAGATGTTACTAAGACCTGGTGTATGGATGATGTGCATATCCTGTGTCTTGTGACTTGTTCACTTTGTCTTTTAGGGACTATTGGCAAAGGTCACCTCTGTAGTCACCCTCAGATACTATTTGAAAGATGAGAAAAGTCTCAGCCTGCAACCTGTGGAGTTCTGTCCTTGTTTGCTTTAACTAAGAGAAGGATATTGGTGAAGAGGACTACCACAACTATTTTTGGCAAGGCACCGAAAAATAAAAACTGAAAGTTGCTGTATTCTTCCTTGTGGGTTTAGGAGAGTTGTGACTTAAAAAGGAGCATGGTGAGGAATGTGGTTAAAACCCATTGCCTGGGTTGTGTACTGCTGAGATCCTTTCCCCAAATCCTCTCTCCAGCAGCCCTTGCTTCTGTTTACCTTTAATGTCCTTCTTTCATCTTGCCCTGTATGAATACATTTGGTTTCTACTTTTTTGTCACTAAATAAATAATTCAACAGTTTAGACATTCTGGGGACATATATTTTTGACACACCACCTTGTTAAGTAGCCCAGGCTAGTCTCAAACTTGTAATCTTTCTTCTCTCCATCTCCTGAGTACTGGGATGACAGCTCCGCACCACTAAGCATAACACATTTCAGCTGTGGAAAATATTTCATAGCATCTTTTATGTTCACCTTGGCTTATATTTTCCTTTCTCTTTCAGCTGCTTCTGTCTCTTGCTTTAATTGGCAGTGGAACAATAGAAGAGATGCAGAATACTAGTAGAATATTTTAGGACCTACCACTTCCTGATCCCCATCTCAGTGAAGATTCACACCATACTTCCCATATCTGTAACAGGGAGTGGCTGACAGAGAACGCTCCATTAGAAGTGTGAGAATATTGATGTGTATGGATTTATTGGTAAGTACACTTATGCATTTCCCACTTTAAATGCAATTAAATTGCAGAAAGACAGCCTTGCAATATTTGCATAGAGCTTACTATAGAACTATGAAATATTTACATAACAAGGCCTCTGACTCATTTCAAATAGCTGCATTAAGTATGTTTGGGAGAACCTCTTGGCATTTAGAATTTTTCCTTGTTATTTCCTTCGTTCAGAGGAAGTGTCAACACTGACAGTGAAAAATCTCAGAAGGAGCACTCACTTCTGCAAGCCAGACTGCTCAGGATGGTGAAAAACTCTTCACAGGTAAGGCTTGGGGACAAGGACAGATATCAAGATCCTAGAAGCCGCTGCTTTTCAAAGGAGACAAGAGGCAAGAGGTAGATATTTGTTTAGTTTTTGAACCACTATGAGTAACCATAGCCTGGTAACACAGATTCACATTACACCAAACTCTGTGTTCGAACATAGTTGATAAGGTTTTACAGAAACAGAGCAAAGGAGTCACAAGTCAAGGCACCTCTCAAATGCTTCCGTGGAGGCATTAAATGGGTGGGTTAAAGCAAAGTGTGGAAACTCAGCTACAGGCCTCAGATGTGACCTGATGTCATCCTCAACGTCTGCTTGCTAGGAGCTAGGTGTCGTTTTGTATATTCTGAAGGATTTATATAATGTTCATAAAGATGTTATTTCACATACAGACCCAAACAATAAATAGCTACTTAGGAGGCTAAAGATAGCACAAGATAGTTTGGTCCTGCACTTGTAATGTTCCAAACTCCCTACAGTCGTTGAGGTTGTAACCCTGTAATCCTTGCAGAAGGCACAGTAGAAAGAAGGTGCTGATTCTTTAAGAATTCCCAAGTTCTACACATTGCACTGTCCATTAATTTTAACACAGAAAGTCAATTGACAAAAGGCATCCTTGATGTCAGTTTCAAATGTTTTCTCTCTGTCATTCTGTTTGACTCTAGGCAGGTTCCTACATCTTTTCAGGGCTCACATCTTCACTGTCATCAAGACAAGCAGTGGTGACACCATCATTGCCCTGGAAACTTCCAGACAGCCCTGGGCACATATACATGCAAGCCATGCTACATTAAATCACTAGGTTGTATATACATGTGTGCATATGCATGTAACAGCAAAGCTTTATAAAAATACAAGGTTGGGAGGAGAAGAGAGATAGGGAAGGAGTTGGAAGGGTAGAGATAATGGGGGGGGTGATGCAATGCTTATGTTTGAACACATAAAGTATTCTTAAGGTGAAAAGAACAAAAGACTGAAAATTTCTGGTATATACCTCTTAGGATCCTGAATATTAGGAGTTCTTTTGGTTGGGTTTCCTTTTGAGAATTGCTTACATTAAAATTTCTATTAGGACTAGCAAAATGTTTAGAACTGTACTATAAAAAAAAACCAAAAATACCCTCACGTTAAAATAGAGAAGAGGGGAAACTTGAAAATCTGGTTGATCTTCGTAAGTGTGCTTTTCTTCATCTGTATATTTTGGTCATATTTTCTCTCCCACCACAAGTCCTCTCAGTTCCTCCCCTAACCCAACTACGTGTTTTCTCTCTCTTAAACAAAATGAAAACTCAAACCAAAGCAAGCAAATAAGAAATAATGAACAACACACAAACATCAAATCCAATTTCTATCGGCCTACTGCTCCTGAACAAGAGGCCTGCCCTGGAGTGTGATTGATATACCCAGTATCTTCCACTGGAAAAAACTGATTTTCCCTCTTCCTGTAGCTATAAACTGTATACAGACTTCTTGTTTATGGATGGGACCTTGTATAAACTTCCTTTCTCCATTCTAGGAGTTTGTCTGATGATGTGGGAGTGATTTCTTATTAATAAAGAAACTGCCTAAGCACCTTGATAGGCCAACCCTTAGGTGGGTGGAGTGAACAGAACAGAATGCTGGGAGAAAGAAGCTTAGTCGAGGAGTCGCCATGGTTCTCCCATTCCAGACAGATGCAGGTTAAGATCCTCCCTGGTAAGCCACCTCGTGGGCTACACAGAATATTAGAAATGGGTTAGAACAATATGTAAGAGCTAGCCAATAAGAGGCTGGAACTAATGGGTCAGGCAATGTTTAAAAGAATACAGTTTCCGTGTAATTATTTTGGGGCATAAGCTAGCCATGTGGGCAGCCGGGTGCCAGGGACGCAGCCTCGCCGCTCCTATCACTACAGAGTGGCACCCAACGTGCTAATGAACTCCACTTAAAACCTAAGAGGGTTTAAAAAGGACAGAGAGAGAATTTAAGACAGCTTTTTGCTGTTTGTGGGTGGCTTGCCGCAAAGAAATTGTCCTGACTCAGGAAAAAACTGGCTGTTTTAAAATGCCGGCTTTCTGGGCTATGCTGCCATTGTGATCTCTGTCTGGCTCCTGTGGGAGACAGAGTCTTTGAATGGAGCATTTGAAGTAAAGTGCCACAGCTTGCTTGATGGCAATATGGACTGCTATTGTGCCTGGAACTGTGAGTGGTTCAGGGGCACCAAAGCGCTCTGAGGCAGGAGGGCTGCTCCATGCTAAACTGTGCTGACCTCAGGCAGGAACTACCGTAATTGCCATAATAACAGCACAGTTAAGGTTTAGACTGGGCAGGACACAGGCAGTACCTTATTACCTGTACATGGTACAACTTAAGTTTTTAAGAAGTGCTTAACATTTTTAAAAATGCTCCTGGATAGTAAAACAATTACAGATTCACAATAAAACAGATTCAGACACTGTTGGATGAATGTACGTAGGCTTGGGAGAGAGAAGAAAAAGAATATAAAGAATAAAGTTAATGTCTTTAAGAAAAGGGTAAAGTCTTTAAAGAAACAGAGTACAGATAGTTAAGAGATTAAAAGAAATAAAGAAAAATAAGCCACGAAAAATTCACAGAGAGTCTGGATTATAAACATTGTGTTTTCTTTAAAATTTTTGGCTGTGAAGGAGCTAAGTACAGAGAGACATTTCATTACATGGGCTGCCAAGCTAAACCAGAATGGATATAAGGGTATTATGATTTCAAAATTTGGGTCTAAGGATATGATGCTTTGGAGAGGGTCTTCTTTTGTTTTCACAGAAAACCAGACCCTGTGGATTGATTCTATACCAATATGGTATGATATACCACGACCTCCCGAAAAGTTGCTGTGAACACCCTCAAAAATTTACTTCACTCAACTGCCAACTGAGATAATCCTGGCACACAGGTTACACCCTAAATGATCTGATTAACAGCAACCCCATTCAGCAGGAAGCAGTTTGGAGAGAAAAAACTGCGCCCATGTTCCCAAAATATTGTTTATAAATGTTCTTTTACAATTAAAGGGGGATATGATATAGATATAAATAATTTGCATTTAAGGTCAATTTTGTTATATGTATTTCTGATCTTGGTTAAGGTACTGTGATTGTGTAGTTCATTTAAAATTGTAATGTATAATTAGGAAATATAGGTTGTTGATCAATAATAATCAAGCTTGTAGTCATGTTAGTTAGATTTTCTAGATATATAGAGATATATTTCAGTTATAGGCATTCTTCATATCTTTCAAAGACTACAGAATATGGCATTTAAATGTTTTAATAATTTAGGGCTTTTCATGGCAATGAGACACATCTGCTCCTGGCAGCACCAATCTACTTCAAAAGGAAGATGGGCATCAAAGAGGATCCTTATGGAGTTGGTTAGCCATTTGGGCAAGAAACTGCTTTTGCATGGATTGATCCATAAACTAGACACAAAGAACCCGCAGAGAGAGGACTGCTGAATTTGCCTAAAGGTGAGATGAACTTTCGAGGTTCCTGCTTCATGAAAGAGTCTGCGAGACATTCTGCAGGACACAACAGAAAGTGACTGAACTGTCTTTGGAATTTCCTACTTCGTAGGGGTGTCTGCTGGATACTATGAGCCTGTAGGCCAAAGATGGTACAGAGGACCTTTGGATGACTGTCCAGGCAGCAAGATGTCTCTGTCATTTCTAGAGCTTTGGGTTTCTTGTTTGCTTAGGTAATACTGTATCCTTCTGGAGTCTTTGATGGAGGTGAAGAATGGTTTGCTATAGTTATAGTTTTCCTTAGTTATGATAAAAGATAAAATATATAAATATATATATTGTAACTGTAATTCTTACTTGATAACTGTTTTGCTATATGTAATTTTACTATGTCAAGATGAAAGCCTTTCTTTTTTGTTTAAACAGAAAAAGGGGAAATGATGTGGGAGTGATTTCTTATTAATAAAGAAACTGCCTAAGCCCCTTGATAGGCCAACCCTTAGGTGGGCGGAGTGGAGTGAACAGAACAGAATGCTGGGAGAAAGAAGCTTAGTCGAGGAGTCGCCATGGTTCTCCCACTCCAGACAGATGCAGGTTAAGACCCTCCCTGTTAAGCCACCTCGTGGGCTACACAGAATATTAGAAATGGGTTAGAACAATATGTAAGAGCTAGTCAATAAGAGGCTGGAACTAATGGGTCAGGTAATGTTTAAAAGAATACAGTTTCCATGTAATTATTTCGGGGCATAAGCTAGCCATGTGGGCGGCCGGGTGCCAGGGACGCAGCCTCGCCGCTCCTATCACTACAGTCTGACATGCATGTGTGTAGGTCATGTGCATGGTATCACAGTCTCCATGAGTTTTTATGTGTTTAATGCCTGTTGTGTTTGGAACACAGTTCCTTTGATGTTGTCTACTACCTATGAATCTTATACTCTTTCTCCTTCCTTTTCAACATTGATGCCTGAGCCTTGAGGGGAAGAGAACTGCCATGGTTAACATGGTTAAGGAAGCCAGGAATCTGAGACTAAATAGGTCATGATCCTAGGAGAAAACCTAGACTACTATCCTGCTAAAGCATTGAAACAATAAAATGACTTATTGCTCTACCTGTAGGTTATGGCATTACTCAACCCTCATCAGAGAAGCTTCTTCATGCAGTAAGTAGATGGCAAAAAACATAGAAGTTCATAACTTGAACAATATTTTCAACATTTAATTTTTGTAAAGTATGTACATATATGTAATCATATGATATCTTGGGGCAGGGAACTTATTTTCATCTTTTATCATTTGGATTCTAGGAATGGAACTCAGGTCACTAGGTTTGGTGACAAGTACCTTTACCTGCTATGCCAGCTAACCAGCCACCTATTATTAACTCTTAACACTATATATATGAAATAGAATTTTCTCAGTTAGGTTGCCATAACATATCACACAGATATACCTATTAAAAAACAAAAGTAAATACCATAGTGCCAGGTTTTGTGGCTTATGTCTATAATCCTGGCGCCCAGGAAACTGAGACAGAAATATCAGGCATTCAAGGTCATCCTTGGCTACATAGTGAGTTTGAGATTAGGCTAGGCTATAGGAGACCGATTCTGAAAGCAGCTATTAAAGAAGAGTCACAACCCTGTGCTCATATGTTAAATGAGTAAGTTCTTCATAGTCCCTGGACCACCTGTGGCCCCCAAACACCAGTAATAAGCAGAATTATGAACCAGTTCCTGCTTGGAGACTCTAAGGCTTTAAAGAGGTAATATAACTTGTTCAGACTCACACAGAGCTATGATCTAAAGTCAGGTCCAAGCACAAAATCTATTCTGTGAGCCACAGCTCTGTGTTCCAGGTTCCTAAGTGCAGTAAAATCCACCTTTATTGTGTTCATATTTGCCACAAGTAATTTTAGATGGAGTTAATTAGTGGTTCAGATGATTCACTATTTCTCTTTAATATTTAGCATCTGCTAAATTTATCCAATTTTCTTTTTAAACATATATAAAGGAATGAGCAAAAGCAAACAGACCTATCACTCTTTCTCATGTATTGATCTTACATGAAGAACTGAACTTCATGATCAAATGTAAACCACTGCACAGTTTCAATGGCTGAATCTATATTTTCCTCCCTTACCCAATCTGCAATTTTCATTCTTACATACCAAGCTTTCTAAGGTGTATTCTTCACACAGTTCACATATTCTGTCTCTTCAAGATGTGACAACCAAGTCAGTCTCAGTTACTGGAATCCTAACATTACTTTTGCTGTGCATTTCAGGGAAAGATCTTAATAGGACCAGAATGTACATGCTCTCTTTAACTGAACACACATTAGATGCTCTTCTGTCTATCATCGATCTTACTATAGGCCCAGGGCCTGCCCTGTACAAGGGAAAGAAGTTCAGTATGGTGGGTTGGCAAAGCCCAGTGTCCATTGTACCAAGTGCTACAATAAGAAACACACAGATTTTTCTCGGTAAGGCCACATTCGGTTGTAAGATTGTGAGAGAGGAAGGAAAAGGTTTACCGAGAGATGTGTGAAGTGGGACTTGACGGAAGGCAGGCCTGCCTGGTCTGTTTACCCAGGGGCATCAGAATGGTGTGCTGCACTAGGAAGCTCAAACCATAGGCATTAGTTTGTTTTCCTCTGGGCAACAGTAGTAGTGCCAGTCTAGCCTAACCTATAGCACGATCTTATTGGAGTTACTGACTACAGTTTCCTTGAATGTTCATGAGACCCTTCTTTTCCCCATGCCATAAAAGATGTGTTTTTTCTTCTTCCATTAGTAAGGGCATGGATTCCATCATGCAAACATACTGACACACTCCTATAGGATTCCCCTCTAAAGGTCATGTCATTATGTGAGAACATCAATATATTAATTTTGAGCTGACAGAAGAACTCAACCCACAGTTCTGGTTGTAAATCCACAGCAATGTGGTACTGTCATGAAGGAAGTGACATGTGCCGTGTCTGTATACAGTGCAGCTAGTGTGAAGTAGGGCTATGTAGCAATCCTGAATTAAGATATTAGGTATAGCTTACAGAAAATCTTTGGTAGTTGTCAATATTGTTATTTGGTTTGTTCAGAGATGAGGTAGCCCTTTATTCAAGGAGTAAATAGTCACTTGCAGAGGAGAATAAAACCAAATGGGGGTAATAATTTATTCTCCAAGTCAGCAAATCATGTTCCCTGAAATGGATTTGGGGTAGTGATCAATATTAGGAAGAGCCAAATCTAGTCATGTGAGCAGCATCTGTGTGTAAATGCAGATTGTTGGAAGAGAACTGAGAAGCAGAGCCATGTTCTGAGGACATCCTTAGTCAGTGTGTACATGTTAAGACAATGTACATGACGGTGTTCTAGAGAAGCCGTGTTACTGGTGTGTCTGTCATATGGTCTTAGGCCCACACTACAGCTGCAATAGTGCAGCCTTTGTAATTGTACCCCAAGCATTTAGGACAAAGAATGAAAAATCAAATTTTTAGAAGTAGAAGGAGTTTCAATGCCTCCTATCCCATTCTAATTAGCTTGAACCTACTTGTGATGCTCAATTTCAAAACAAAGTGTAATCATTTAGTGCATCAGTGAGGCTTTTAGTGTATAACAAAGTAAAAGGAAACAGACAGTGGTCTCTGTTATAACACATAATGTTTCTGTCACTGTGTGGATTAAGAGCTTCCAGGAGCTTAGGCAGCACTGCTCTATTGCTGTTCCCCATTAGTGATTAGAGTTCAGCATTTTTTTTCCTCAAAGATTTCAAGGACAACAGAATCTGAAATTGTCCTTACTAGGACAGGGAAGTTACGTAAATAGCAGGTTTTGAGTGTTGTAAGCTGAGTGGTGACAGGAAATTGATGAGGTCAATTTTATCCTCATTAAGTTTTTACTGATAGTGGTTACAACTGCCCATAACACTGTTTCTTCAGGCCAAATGAAATCACTGCAAGTGAGGCTATCATGAAAATTATAACAGTAATTTGGAGTCTTTGTAATCA
The DNA here is from genome assembly GCF_014885135.2 of Alexandromys fortis. Classification (NCBI taxonomy): domain Eukaryota; kingdom Metazoa; phylum Chordata; class Mammalia; order Rodentia; family Cricetidae; genus Alexandromys; species Alexandromys fortis. The sequence goes on from NW_026068220.1 coordinate 265,545, forward strand.
GAGCCTCGCCCCCTACGGGCACAGATGGCCTAGTGTAGTGAGCGTGGGCTTAGAGAAGCTCCCATCTTACTCCAGCCATGGCTCTTTCCTGTGCTCTCACTCCTGAAATCAGGCTTACTGTGAAGCCCACATTTATTTGCAAACTGCAAATGATACTTCATCTAAAGGCCTTAGCCTTGCTACTTTTCAATGCAAACCTCTGTTTCAGAACTAATAAGGCAGGGGTCAGGGCCGAGTCTCACCGTGCCCTCAAATAAGCTAACAGAGAGAGTGAGTTTCTTAGATGACTACTTGAAGCCGTTTGTTTGTCCTTGTTACAGAGCTTCTGTCTAGGGGTCACCAGACAAGTCATTCAAGAGCAGTAAGGTACTGGATTCTCTTCAGCTACTATAAATTTTAGTAACATCAGCTCCAATACATGAGTTATATCAGAGGCTTCATCTGGACAGACATTGTAGCACCAAGGAGACTTCTGTGTGCCTTTGCATATTTACACTTGAAGGTTTTATTTGAGACATCAATTTCAGTTTTTATATATCCTGTGCACTCATTAATGATCCCGTTCAGTCTACTCATTCTGTCTTCCAAACCTCCACGGTTTGTGGTATCCATTGTCCCATTTGTCACTAAAGAGCCCCTGCTTAAGCTTATGACCACTATGAGAAGACCTCTGCCTGGAGCACAGCCATCCAACTGTCTGTTTACACAATTCTGCTTCTCTTATAAGCCCCCACCCCCATTTTCTCTTTGCATCATTTTCAGACAGCATCTCCTGTATTCCAGGCTGGCCTCAAACTCATTATGAAGCTTAACTTAAGCCAGCTCCTCTTGCCTGTGTTTCTCATGTGCTGGGATTACAGATGGATGCCTTTCTGCCTGACTTTCTTTCTTCTTGTTGAGTTAGATTTGTTACTGTACTTGTGAATTCCTGACACTCCCATATCTCATAGCATAAGCTTCAGAAACTGGCATTTGTTATGTTGCAGCAGCTATATTGACTAAACGTTAAAGTTACAACCTAGTTTTTAAATGTTTTTAAAGTGTCCAATTTTCAGTATCATAACAAGAAATAAGAAAGAAGAATCCCAAGGACAAACTGACCTACTTTTGTAATTTTGTAATTTGTAATTGTAATCCTTCAACTCATCAGAACATATTCATGCACAGTGCCTGCATGGGTCCGTACCAGGTCCTCATCATAAATTTCATCACTGATAGCTTGGTGGTTTTTGCCACCCCTAACATGGGAGCAGGCATATCTCTGTCCCTTTTCCCTGCTCTTGGAACTCTTTCCTTCCTATTCGGGTTGCCTTGTACAGTCTTGATATGAAGGTTTTTGCCTTGTCTATAATATCTAGTTTTGTTCTGTTTGCCTATCATCTCTCGGAGGCCCTCTGTTTTCTTATGAGGAAATGGATGGGAAGTGGATCTGGAGGAGAATGGAGGTGAGGGAAGCTGAAAGAATGGAGGGGGGAAAGCTGTGGCCTGGATGTATTGTATGAGATAAGAATCAATTTTAAAAATGAATAAATAAAGAACTTACTAATAAATGTGTGTATGTAAAATATGTGTGTATGTGTATATATATCAGAGTTTATTAGCAGCCACCCCAAGTAGTGTGACACTTTCTAACATTTTGATTTTCTGCTAAGAATAGAACATATTAAAACTGCAAAACTGTGTTATCCCTTTGATCTCTCAATAGTATTTATGTTAAATTTAAATTATAAATCTTTTGGATTATCAAGCTGCTATCATCTATTTTATGGAAAACATTACACTGAGTGCTACTAGAAGTTTAAAAGGGGATTTTACACTATGAAAATATGTGAAAGGAAATAATGAGAAAGGCAGGCAGAAGCGGTTCCTAGAGAATAATCTGTGCAGTGAATCACAGAGGCAGCAAAGAACAGCAGAAATGAGAAATGTGCTTAAAGGGGACTAGTATCTGTAGAAATAAATCCGGATGGACCAGTAGGAAAAGAGTAAAAAGAAACATGTTAATAAGCTAAAACAGATTTGTTTGTAAAATCATCAGAGGTGTTTGGTCTGGCAGAAACTTGTTTAGAGAAAGAATCAATGTCTTTATGGGGACCGTAAAGCCATCAGTTATGATGCCTGAATATTGGCCAAAACCACCACTTTACATTTTGATGCTGAGGCAGATTGTGACCAAAAAATATAACTGAAAGAATTTCAGTCATATGCAAATTTTGTCTTAGTCATATGTGGAAAATGAGATGGAATCTTTCAAGGCACACCACATAAGACTAAATAAATATTTAACTATTCTGAAACCAGTATCTCATACCTCTTCTTTTCCACTCAGAATGTGGACATGGACCTTCTCTATAGGTCTATTAGACACTGTCTTAATTTAAGTGGCTTGTGGATTCTCCACTCAGCCATAAACAAGGCCACTACCTGTCCATTGACCCACGTCTCCCCCGTCCTTCCATAGTGTCCTAGTTGTCGCTGAGGTAGAAATCACCACAGGGCTTGCTTTGCCCATGTTCACTTAGAGACCCAGGCCAGGGATATTTCTGGGGAGGTGAACTTTGTTCAGTGTGGATGTTAGGTCAGCAAATAAACTACTTTGTGCCTATGGCTAGAGAATTCTGCAAGGTAGTAGGCATTTCTACCTAAAAATACTTTCTATTCTATTATGCAGGAATATTCCAGATTCTGAAGCAGGAAAACTGCCAGATCAAAGCTAACCTGGGGCAACATGGTGAAATGAAACCCCGTTTCATTAAAAAAAAAAAAAAAGCAAAAACCAAAAACCACAGCACTTTAACTTATTTCTGTAATCCATGCTGGTAACTCAAAACCTAACGTACTAAAAAATATTTCTAAAATTTCTGATAAGCATGATATATGATATTAAAATTTGTGTCATATATTACTTATAATATATGACAGTAAAAATTACTAACCATTTAAGATACCAAGTATATGTTATAAATAAGTTCATATGCCACAATAACATTTTGGATGTGCCTAAGGTACATTGCTCATGGTGGGATATGAACACCATTCTGCTCAGAAACACATTAATTAAATAGCTTTGTGTAAGGCAGAGTGCTGTGGAATATGCATACTTTATGAATAGCTTTCTCCATCCACTCTCACTGTTTCTGGAACATTTACAAGTGAAGCCTTATGGAAACGTCTTTCAAACATAACTGCCATGTACATTAAAATAAACTGAGATGTAATACAAGATGTTTCTCCTCCTTGGAATAGCTTTGGATATGCGCAGAGAGCAGAGTTCCAGCTTTATATAAAAACAATGAAATTCAAGTTTTCTTCTATGGTAGCTCATGACTAGAAACTTCCACACCGGGTAGAGGAATGGATGTCCTACTGGATAACTCTAGAATGAATGATCAGATTGTACAGAATAATGGTTATCATGTTTGCAGTGTCTGGATTTCCTCTGCTTCCATTCACAAAATACTCACCCATAATCAGTCTCCCAGAATTCTTCTGGTCATCAAAGGTTTTCCTTACAGTTCTGTAACATCAAGTTGGACGTAAAGTAATAATTGGGCTATCTTCAACAGAACCAGAACAACCCAAGTAAAAATTAGCTCTGCTTCTCCACATATTTTTTTGCAAACAATAGTTTTGCTGACTAACTGAGGCTGAACATGCAATCTTTACAATTCTCTGTCTTATAATTTAGATCTGCTGGTTACTCTGCCTTACCCAGGGAACCACCATTGTGTTTCTGCATCAGTGAGGTCAACATTCCACATTTCACAGGGACTACTTGCCCTCCCAGGTCTGGCTTGTTTCACTGACCTCAAAGTCTTCATATTCACTCATATTGTCACATAACACCCAGGGCTGAATGACAGAATATTGCACAAACATACTGTGTATGTGCAGGGCTTCACCAGTCTATGCATAGTTAGTTTGTTTCCATAACTTGGTCACTAGATGATCCACAGGGAAGACGGAGGAGAGCTGTCGTATTAGTTCACAGACAGGCTACTAGAGCTGGGATTGTTCAATCATGAAGTGGTTTCATTATTAAATCAGAGAATTCTGTAGTGTGCTCCGTCATTGATATAATAATTGGCATCTGCAGTAGAGGTGTTTAGGAATTCCTGTCTTCACAGCTCCCCACTGCTGGTCATCCCAAGTCATTTTACTTTTCCGTCCTCACGCATGAGTGACATCTCACTGTGGCTTTGCCTTTCTTGAAGATCAGTGCTACCCAGAAACTTTTAAGACCTTCCTTGGTCATATTTATGTGGTTTTGTTTGTGTTAAACATTTATTTGCCACTTCATCCACTTTTAGTCAGGTGTTAGCATTGGATTTTATGACTTCCTTACACAATTCAAGTGTGCAGTTGGGTATTTTCTCCTACGGGTTTAGTAGTCTTCAGCAGTTTGTTTCTTTCATTGTGCAGGAAGTTGCAGTAAAATGTAGTACAATCCAGTGTTTTCTGTGGTTCCCTCTGCTTTGGTGTAACATTAAAAAAAAAGATAATATTACAAAGACCAGTGATGGGGTCTTTTTTCATATTTGATTTTGGGTTTTATATTTAAATACATATTCCCTTTAGAGTCAATTTTGTAAATGATGTCAATTCCGAGGGTTTACTTTCCTTCTCTGTGTTGAGAGAGTGCATTTTTAACAACCATCCTTACTGAGGTGCATGTCCTGTCTCTAGTGTGTATTTTTGGCCCCTTGTAAAAGACCATTAACTATGTGTTATAGTTAGCCTTGGCTGTTACTTGAATAGAAACTAAGTTACCTGGGAAGAGAAACCTCAAGTGAAGAATTCTCTAGATCGAATTGGCCTATGACCATATATTTTCTTTTTTTTTCTTTCTTATTTAATTGCAATTTTACATATCAATCCCAGTTCCCACTCCTTCCCTTCCTCCCATCTTCTCTACCTTCCCTTCCCCACCCTACCCACTCCTCAGAGAGGGTAAGGCTTCCCATGGAGAGTCAACAAAGTATTGTATATCACTTTGAGGCAGGACCAAGGTTCTCCCCTCTATATCTAGGCTGAGCAAGGTATCCCTCCAAAGAGAATGGGCTCCAAAAAGCCATCTCAAACAGTAGAGATAAATTCTGGCCCCACCACCAGTGGCCGCTCAGACTGTCCCAGCCACACAACTTTCACCCACATTCAGAGGGTCAAGTCTGGTCCTGTGCTGGCTCCCCCGCTGTTAGTCCAGAGACGACAAGCTCCCATCAGCCCAGATAATCTGTTTCTGTGGGTATCCCCATAATGGTCTGCGGCAAACTCCCTGACCAGCAGGAAAGAACAGCCACCAGACGAGGATTCTTCCAAAATCATGCTTTATTGGAGCCTCTTGGTTACAGGGAGAGCAGGGAGCAAGGGCCCCGCCCCCCCAGCGCTGAGCTGCAGCTGCTTATACAGGGAGTCTGCCTAGCAACCTTTGATACTTCAACTGCTTCTCTGGAGACCCACTGGCCGGAAAGAAAACAAACATCCTTGTCAATTACAGACCACAAGGAAGTTCTCCTGTCAGTCAGGGGGAGTGTGGGCAGCTAGATCACAACAACTCACCCTGTTCTCTGGTGGAAGAACTGTAATCTCTATTATAGAAACGAATCGTGCCTGGATTGGCCGATGTGCGCCTGCTGATGCTCCTGGCCACGGAATTGGCCCTAAGCACATATGCGAGAGGCAGGGTTCCACTGCATTGCCTAATATGGAGTTATTTATCAAGCGAGGCCGGGGCCACATGCCATCTTGCAATGGCAGCCACTCAAATCAGCTCCCAGCAATGGTCTTGATCCCTTTGCTTGTGTTATCATTCCTTCCCCTCTTCAATGGGACTTTGAGAGCTCAGCCCAGAACCTTCATCCAGCAACTGATGGAAGCAGATGCAGAGACCACACATTTTCTAAATTGATATGTGATGTAGAAGGCCCAGCACATATGAGGTGGCAACATTCCTAGGCAGATGGCCCTGCCATCTCAGTTCCTGCCTCAAGAATCTGAGTTTCTGCACTGTTTTCTCTTGATGACGGGTGGTGACCTTGGTAGTGTAAGTCAAATAAACACTCTCCTCCCTAAGTTGCTTTTGGTCTCAGTGTTCATCACAGCAGAAGGACTCAAGCTGGAATGCTCAGTTTGTGTGAGTTTGTATCTCAGCTCTCCACAGTGATCGTTATGTTTATGGTTTAATGTCAGAGGGATATTGATTGGGTTGCTTTAGCCTTATAATAAGGTTTGAAGTGGGAAGCACTAAGATCTTCTGTTTTATTTTGCTTCCCAATGGTTTGTTGAGAAGATTTTGATTTTTTGCAACTCCAACCAAGTCTTATGATTGCTTTTCTATGTCTCAGAAAATACCACTGGAACATTCACAAGGACTGTAGTGATTTACAGATTGCTATGATATTAATTTAAAGAGCATTCATTACTCAGACACATAGTCACAGCTTGTATTTGCATCTCCTTCAGTTCCTATCATCACTATCTAACAGTGTCTAGTATTTAGAATTTGCTTCCTTGGGTTTAATTTGTTCCCAGTAAGTTATTTCTAATGATGTGGTATATTGATTAGCATATATTTGTGGTTTCGATAGTTCTTTGTCAGTATGCAGAAATACAGCTATTTACTTCATGACAATTTTGTAGCCTCCAACATTACTGAACTTAATTTTTCATCTTTGATTCCTTTGTTTTATTTACATTCCTGCTTTTTCCTTTTGAGGGGCAATGGGATAATGCCATTAGTGTTCTGTGTGGGGGAGACCATAGTCTCTATGGGCAGCACTAGACTGAGCCATTTTCTATCTTTTCCTCCTTCCTTCCTTCCTTCCTTCCTTCCTTCCATCCTTCCTTCCTTTATTTCTTTTCTATTTTTTTCTTCCTCGAGATGTTCTAGACTTGCTGTTGTAGGGTCAGTAGTTTTTACTAGTGTCATGTTGCACGTTGTTGTGTTGCGTGTGTTCTTATCTTGTCTACCCATCTTTTTCTATGACTGGTGTTGCTGGGGCTGTTTGTGTCAATCTTCCAGGTGCCAGTGGAACCATGGCACAGATGGGCTGCTTCTCGTGGTGCAGTTAGTGCCACAATTCCAGTCACACTATTGGTCACTCTGTGATCCCAGAGGTCGCTTGGTGCTCCCAGGGTTTTCTCTGTTCCTGTGGAATTCACTGTCTCGGGCCCGTTTCTGTAAATATCCCTGGTCTGGATCTGCTCCTGCGGAGGTTTCTGGCTTGGTGTTGGTTCTGCAAAGGTCTCTGGCTTCGATCCACTCCCTTGGAGGTCTCAGACTTAGATGTTCCCAGACCTGCAGAGGTCTTGGCTCAGGCCTACTCTTTCAGAGGTCCTAGATTCATGCCCAGACTCTCAGAGGTCTCTGGTTCTCTACTACTCTCTTGGATGTTCTAGACTCACACCCAGACTGCAAAGGTCCTGGCTTAGGCCTAGTTCCTTGGAGGCTCCAGACTCACACCAAGACTTGCAGAGGTCCTGACTCCCTCAGAGATCCCAGTCTTGGTCTGGACCCTCAAAGGTCTCTGGTTTTGACCTACTCCCTTGGAGGTCCCAGTCTCAAGCCAAGAACCATAGAGGTCTCTGGTTCTGGTCTACTCCCTCAGAGGTCCTAGACTCACACCCAGACTTGCAGAGGTCTCTCTTCCTGCCTACTCCCTCAGAGGTTGCTCTCCTGTATTTGCTTCTGTGGAGTTCGCTGTCTCAGTCCTGCTCCAGTCCAGGTCACTGGCTCAATCAGTCCTGTTTCTGTAAATCAGTCCTGTTTCTGTAAATGTCCCTGGTCTAGATCAGCTCTCACTCCTATGGAGTTCGTGGTTTAGGCTTACTCTGGCCTAGGTTGCCAGCTCAGTCCTGCTCTCATAAAGTTCACTGTCTCAGCCCTTCTCTGGCCTAGGTCACTGGCTCAGTCCTGCTCACATGGAGTTTGCTGTCTCAAACCTACTCTCGGGTTTGAGACCCAATCTGCATTTGGGGAGTCTGCTGTTGCATGAAGGGGTTGGGGCCCCATAGTGGGGCCCCTTGCCCGTTTCCCTGAACTGCAGGCAGGGGTTGTCCAGCTGCATCGTATTTGGAGCGACATTCTTTGACCCAATGGTGTCCTCGCTTACAGCGTGGGCATAGCCCAGGCATGGGTAGTCTTGGCATGCCATAAGCTTGTGAAGAGTCTATATTATTGGTCCCTTCAGGGCAGTTTCTGGCAAAATGTCCAGGCTTGCCACATTTAAAACAGGATTTGAAAGTATTTTGTCTAGCAGCCATGGGGTGAAGTGCCACTCCCATGGTTAGGCTGATAGACTTGGAAAGCTTATTAACATCATTGCAAAGCCTGATCATGCCATTAAGGTCGACAGTTTTTACTTTTCCCCTCAAGACAGCCTTACAGGCAGAGTTAGCATTCTCGAATGCAAGCTATTTTTCAAGCACATCCTCAGAGCTATTTTCTCCCAGGATCCTTTCTGCGGCTTCCAAGAGCCTACCCACGAATTGAGCATAAGGCTCATTTGGTCCCTGGAGGATCTTAGATAGGGAAGTTCCTGCCGAATTGAGAGGGGGGAATGGCGCGCCAGGCGGGCCCGTGCGGCTTGGGCAAGCTGGTTAAGCAGCCCCATTGGCAGCGCTTGCTGTTTGCTTTCGGACGCATAATTCCCTCGTCCTGTCAATTTATCCAAAGTCCATGAGGCTGAGGCCGCGTTTTGTTTATTAAGGTCAACCTGGTTTTCCAGCTTCATCATCAATTCTGCTCTCCAGGTTAAAAATTGGCCGCGAGGGAGCACCGATTGAGCAACCTTCATCCATTCGCTAGGGATAAGGTTTCCTCCCTGTCCTAGCCCCTCAAGGATGGGAATTGTAAAAGGGGCAGCTGGGCCATAATTCTTAATTGCAGAATGCAGCTCCTTTAAGTGTTTCATCTTAATGGGCTTAATAACACGAGAGCTATTAGTAGCTGAGCCTCCAGCATCCTCATCCTCTTGGTCTTCCTCTATCTGAATAATGGGAGCCACAAAAGGTGGATCATCTCTCTCTCTCCCATAAGCCACCGCCTCTTTCTCCAAATCTGCCTCTTCAGCTGGGTCCAACCAATCATTATTATTTTCCTTATTGCTAACAGGGTAGAGAGAGGGGGGAGGGAAAATAGCAGGCGTAGGAGACTTCTCAGTCAGAGGCGGGTGGAGCTTTTTGTCTCCGATCTTCTCATCCAAGAGAGATGGAGTAGAAGAACTTGGTCCCTCTCTATTAGATAAAAGAGCTGGGGGCACAGCTCTATCCTCTTTAAGACACTGTTCAGGAGGCACCACCTCAGGGGAGGTATCTGACTCCGACTGGGCAGCACCATCAGTGGAAATAAAATCCTCATAAAGTGCCAGGAGATGTAAAATCTTGTTTTCCTTTTCAGAATCTTTAAGAATGTCTCTAATTATACCATAAAAACTAAAAAAAAAAATGCTTCAGGGACCTCTTTTCCATTTCTTAATAACTCATTGATACTTTTTTCTACTTTATTTCATGTCAGAGGGTAGATGTCTGGGCCATTTAGAATCAGCCAAGGACATTTTTCCTCCGTATAATAGAAAAATCTTAGGAGGTTCTTTTTCTTAACTCTTACTCCCCTTTCCCGTAATGTTCTCTTTACCTCCTTTATAAAGAGGGCCTCTTTAGAAGCCAACTTCCCCATTGTTAATCTTGAACAGCAAAACTTACCTCAAGAAGCAGCACGAGTGATGCAAGATGTCTCTACCGAAAATGCCTTGGGCCCGGGCCTTTCTCTTTTAATTGATGCTGTCCAGCGACCACTGTTCCTCGAGCCCCATGTTGGGCGCCACTTGACCCGTCCAGCAGGCCAGGTTATTTTATGGGTCTCGAGGAGGCATCACCTAGGAACAATGGGGGGGGAAAGGGAAAGGGAACCAAGCGCGTAAAGAAAGACAAAGTCAGTCTGAGATGCATCAAGGCTCCGTTTATTACAGGCAAGGTTTCACTTTTATAAGGTGGTTTTGGCAGGGTGGGGTAGCGGTAAGAGAGGGTGGAAAGCTACTGTGCCCTAGGTCAAAGAGGAAGTGGCTGTTCATCTGTTCTTTACCCTCTGCAGGACATCTCTCAGACATACCACAAGATGTTTCACAGATAATAAGAACAAAAAACAAGTCGCTCTTGACACCTGCAGCTCAGCTAGACCGCAGCTCAGCTAGTTGTGCAGTGAGCAAACTGTTCTTATAAAGAAGTGTGTGAAGGATGGGCCAGCTTTCTTGGCCTGGGGTCTCTTGGTCCCCAACACTAGGTCACTGGCTTAGGTTGCCTAGATCACTGGTTCGGTCCTGCTTTTGCAAATGTCCCTGGTCTGGATCTGTTCCCACTCCTGAGAAGTTCACTGTCTCAGACTTGCTCCCACAAATGTCCCTGGTGTGGATCTGCTCCTGCTCCTGCTCCTGTGAAGGTCTCCATCCCAGGCCTGCTCAGGCACAGGTTGCTGGCTCAGTCCTGCTTCCACAAATGTCTCTGGTCTCCTGTTAGCATTTTCAACTTTTTAAGGAAATCAGCTCTGAGCTGGTCAAATAGAATCTTCATTATATTAATGAATGCTCCTTCTGAACATAATTTTCAGATATAATTTTTAAATTTTTATTTTAAGCTTTATTATAAAAATGCTCTAGACACAATTTATAATGAAATTAAACTTAATTTCCTGTACACACTGAGAATGTAATATTACCAGCTTTTACATCTTTCTCTGTCATATCTGTCTAATTGATGAGCTTGTCAAGCCACCTTTCATCCACAGACAATTCCTACCAGATGTTCTGTGCTCTTTTCTCAACCCACTGTGGTACTTTGCTTGTTAGTCCCATATGAGGGCTGTGCATCTGCGCTTTTTAAGGATGTTGACCTATGGTAGTGTTTTCTTGTTGGGTTCTTACAGAACCTTAATATGAGGATAATGGATATGCAGCCTTGTAATATAGTTTTGGTAGCGTTTCAACAAAAGCACTAGTAACCTTTTCAACAATTCTTTAAATGTGTAAAGATTTCACCAGTGAAGCCGTCTGCATAACTCTATGGTTTTCTCCATTGAAAGTAAAATAATTAACAACTCAATAAACTTTATAGTTATTGGTCTGTTTGGATAGTCTATTTCCTTTTGATTTAGTAGGTTGTACATTCCAGGATATCACCTATTTCTCCATTTCTAACAAATTTTTCAATTCATTGCCATGAGATTCTTTATGGAAGCCTCTTAAGATTCTTCAGATCTGACATGTGTTGTTATGCCTTGTTTTACTATAACAATTTTATTTATTGAGTCCTTGTTCTTTTTTTCCCACAGGGTAGGTTAGTATAACCTGCGGTTTGTTTAATTACCTTTTAAAAAGCCTGCTCTTTGTCTCATCACCCTTTCACATTTTCCTTCAGATATTTATTTTATTCATTTCTGCTCCAGTTTGTGTGCCTCTGTAATTTTCAAAATTCATTTTCTCTCCTTTTTCTAGCTCGTTTGGTCTGAAATTAAACTGCTTAGTTTGTATTTTGTCTTTTGTTCTTATGCATGTATTTATTGGAATGAGTTTTGTTCTTATAACCAGGTTTTCTACAACCTAAAAATTTTCTATGTCGTGTTTCCACTTTTGTTCCTGGTTCTTTTTAATATCTCTTTATTTCTTCTTTGAATCTTTGTTGATAAAGAATGTTCCCTTTAATTTTCATATTTATGTTTCTTTAGTGATTAATTTATTAATTTCCAAATATTGTACTATTGTGGCTAGAAATGATACATCATTAGCTTAACACAATGTTAAATTCATTGACATTTTGTGCCCCAGTGTTCCAGGAGTATTGAGAAGAGCTAATCTCCGCTACTACTGCACTCAATACTATAATGTGTCTGCAACAGTCGTCAAGTCCCCAGTGTTCTGCTGTCTCCTTTGTGGTTTTCAGTGAAGATGCTCTTTTTCATTGTAATTAAATCTCTCTGCCTTGTTTTCAAACTTTCCAACAGTTAGCATCTTTGCTTGCCCAGCATGAGCATTCTCCTTCACTCATCTCAAACTAACACAGAATCATCTTTCTATGTCTTCCGTTTCAGAGAAACTACTTATGAAGAATGAACTTTTATGGGGCTCCTCCATTATAGTCAAGAGTGAAGCAGATACACAGACTAGTCTCTTCTTTGAACCCTGCACTTCCAGAATTGAGGACAGGCTTTGGAAAGAGATATGGATAAATGAAGTGATATTTTGCTTATGTTTTAACAAATAAAGCTTGCCTGAAGATCAGAGTGCAGAGCTAAGTAAGTCAGGAAGTGGTGGCACACACCTTTAATCTCAGGACTCGGGAGAAAGAGGCAGATAGATCTATGATAGTTCAAGGATACCCTGGGCTACACAAGATTAAATCTGTGCAAAAGAGAACTAGATCTCATGCAAAGGTGATCCCAGCTCTTGGGATCCCATGTCTTTGACCTTAGCACTTGGGAGGTGAAGACAGGAGGGATAAAACTGGGTGGAGAGGGGACCATAAGGTAGAAGGAGACAGATAGTCTGAGGTTTGATAGAGACAACTGCAATCTGATTGTCACCCCTTTAGTCAGTCTGAGCATTAGAAGAGGTAAAAAGTCTCTCTAGTGGCTGACCACACTGCTTCTCTGCTTCTTCAACTTTCACTCTTTAATATCTGACTCTGGGTTTTATTTATTAAGACCAATTACAATTCATGCTACAGATAAAGGAAAGAAAGCACTGGAATGTGTTCATTCTTTTTAGAGTGCATTCTGTTTACCAGACTTTTGAAGATCTGTAATTCAGTAGATGTGTAATGTTCATACTGCATGCTAGTGGTAGCTAGAAAAGCTCTGAGCTAGCAAACACAGGCACTGCTTTCAGGTTAAACACTGCTGTGTCCAGTCAGGGACCCACTTGTCTCATCCATAAAGCAAGAATGTGAGCTGGATAAAACTCTTAAGTCTCTCTACCGAGAATCCTAACTTCTTCGTGTGACATTTTAAAAAATTCTTTTGCAGAATGAGAAGGTTTTCTATGGTGGCTTCTTTCAGTACACTTTTCAAAGGCATTGAGTGCTATACAAATGCAAAGAAATTGCAGGAAGGGTTTAGATAATTAATGTTTAATGCTCTCTGTTCGCTTTCATAATAAAACTAAGGCAATATCAGAGCATTTGTTGTATTTCCTAATATATGTGTGTGTATTTGTGTGTTATTAAATAAAAGAACAAAGTCTTTACATATGTGTCTTCTAGAACAGGCATAAGGCATTTGTTTATTTTTCCTGCCCCCCCCCCAAAAAAATTGAGAAAAATGAAAAATAAAGCACACTGCTAATTTTAAAAATTCATTGGTTATGTTTTTCTCTTCTTTTTCCTGCTGCCTGGCTGAAGTCTGGAGAAGCTTTGGGGCATTTCTCACACTGGGGTAGACTTCCCCACTGTTCTCAGGCTGACTTTGTGTTAAAGCTTGCACGGTCCTTCTGTATTTAGATTCTCTGCATCAGTGGATTACTGCCACTAAGGATCCTGAGCTCCTCTTTGTCCAAAACAGTAAAACAAAACAGGCTGGAAAAAAAAATGTGTAAATACTGAATTATAAAAGTAAAATTGCCTTCTGTCTGTTTGGGGTTTTTTGGCTTAAGACTGTTCTTTTGATGTTGTTTATTTGTTTTTCTTTTTCTTTTATAATTGCCCTGGCAAGTCATTGTGTTAAAACATTGCTGTAGCATTTGTGAATCTAAGATCTTTATTGAAAAAAAAATGTTCTTTAAGGTAACTGCATCTTTACTTTTCTGTGATGCAAAAAAGGGGACAAACTTCTAGAAACTCTCTTTTTCTTATGTGATTGCTTTCCAGTTGGTCATTCTCAGACCTCTTGGCATGGTTCACTTTCTGTTCCATTAGAAAAACATAGTCACTAAACAAACAAATGTCAGTTCATAGACTGTATTAATCTTCCATTAAGTTTCGAGGCACAGAGAGATCTTGTTCACTGATCTCCAGCAGCAGAGGCAGTCTGCAGGATGGAGTAGATTCCACATTTCTTTCTTAAAAAAAAAAGTGAAAAGTGTTTTATAGCTATCTGTTATGACTTTTGTCAAGATTATTAAAAAAGTCTTTAAACTAGAGTTCATGTAGGTCTATACATACAAATAAATAAATATTAATAATCAATATGGTACTGCTTTTTGTAGTTTTAAATGTCTCCTATATGGTAGCAATATAGTTATATATTTGTTACAAAGATTCTACTTGGAGGAGATATCAAACTATAATTGTTTTTCTGTAAATCTACTAAAATACTGATTTATTATGATACTAAATTTTAGAAACCACAGAGTTCAGGAAATCTTCAAGTTCCTGTCATTTTATCAGTACTATTATTGTCTATCCATCATAGGTAACAAACATTTAAGTGTAATAAAAAGGAGCTGTTCAAAGACAGCCTGTCTCTTTGTCCTATTTCTTCTGTGATGGATCATGGGAGTAGTCTTTCCCTACATGTATCTTTGTGTTCATCAGATGAGCTGTGTGCCTGGGGAAGGGACAAAGTCAGGTGTCCATTTATTGAACATATCCTGGAGAAGTGGTTAAGCAAACAAGTCAGTAATTATTATTCAATATAATATCAAGAATAATGGTGACATGGAGGCAGGGAGGTATGAAGAAAGGCTTTGGTGACGGCAGTGGCTTAGGGCATTCCTGTACATGAGCTCAATCTTAAGGCANTCCATAAAATGCAATCCATAAAATACCTTTTCCCACCTGTAGTTATTCTTCTGGTGGTATTGATGTGTACTTGATATAAATCTTGGTGTTTATTTATTTATTTATTTATTTAAGATTTCTGCCTCCTCCCCGCCACCGTCTCCCATTTCCCTCTCCCTCCCCCAAAAATGTATGGAGATAGAAAACACATTTATTTTTTTTAATGAAAAGTGGTTTATAGCTATCTATTAAGATTTTTGTCAAGATTATTAAAACTGTCTTTAAATTTGAGTTCATATAGGTCTATCCATACAAATAAATAAATAACAATAATTAGTAGGGTACTGCTTTTTCAGTTTTGAATGTCTCATATATGGTAGCAATATACTTATAGGTTTGTTACAAAGTTTGTACTTGGAGGAAATATCAAGCTTTAAATGATTTTTCTGTAAAACTACTAAAATACTGATTTATTATGATACTAAATTTTAGAAACCACAATGTCCAAGAAATCCTCAAGTTCTTGTCGTTTTATAAGTACTATTCTCTATCCATAACAGGTAACAAACATTCATGTGCAATAAAACGGAGCTGTTCAAAGACAGCCTGTCTCTTTGCCCTACTTCTATGATGGATCATGGAAGTAGTCTTTCCTACATGTATCTTTGCGTGTCCATGAGATGAGCTGTGCGCATGAGGAAGGGACAAAGTCAGGTGTCCATTTATTGAACATATCCTGGAGAAGTGGTTAAGCAAACAAGTCAGTAATTATTATTCAATATAATATCAAGAATAATGGTGACATGGAGGCAGGGAGGTATGAAGAAAGGCTTTGGTGACGGCAGTGGCTTAGGGCATTCCTGTACATGAGCTCAATCTTAAGGCATAAGGGAGATTGAAATAGAAATAAGAAAAGAAGGGGGGGGGGGCTCAGCCAGAATGACAGAATATGTAAGACAGAAAGCTATAAGGAAGCACAGTATTTTGAATGTTTCTCAAGTAGTTTTCTAGGGCTAGGGGACTACTATATATATAGATCTAGAGTTTGGGAATGCAGAAAGATATTGCAGAAAGATGGATATCTACCATCCTCTAGCATGAATGTTTGTCTGACCTGCAATTTCAGATTTCAGGGTCAGAGGACAGGTAGGCTAGAGATGTACTCTTCATTGGTATGAAAACATAATAGAGGAAGGCAAGTTACTTATTTTTGAAGCACAGGCAGATAACACAAGTACTGATGTGTAGGTTCAAAATCATTGGAATTTCACACAAAGTTTTATTTGAGTAGAGTAGTGCATGCCTGTTGTCATGGCTACCAATGGTGCTGAGGCAGGGGAATGGATTAAACTGAGATATTTGAGGCCAGCCTAGATGACAGAGACCCTGTCTGAAAAAAAATGAGGACTTACAGTTGGAAGGAAAGCTATAAATCACCACTGAGAGTGTGATACATGTCAAAAACCTGACTCTGAGAATAAAAGGGTCTACTACAGCTTCTGAGGGCCAATGGTTGTCAGGCAACAGCTGCCAACTCCCACACAATTGGCTCTGTCTGTGATCATGGTCCCCATTACAGGACTCTTGCATCTAATGATTGATTGATGTGGAAAGAACATCATTGACCCTTCTGTATTGGATAAAACAATAAAACAAAACTGGTTGGTGATCTTTTCAGAATTACCACTGAGCTCTTCCAAACTATGTTTTATGCTCTCTTTTCCAAAGAGAATCCTATTTGCTCTGATTTCTCTTTTAATTTTTTATGGTATTTCTGAAAGCACACTTGTATTTTTCTATTATTGAACAATCTTTGCTCTCAGAAAGTGTGTTTGGTAATCATTTTGTTAAAGCAGATTTTCATGGGCCTCAGCTAAATCATAACATCAGAGTTTAGAAGCCCAGGTCCTAGAAACAGTGGGCCTCTATAGCAGTCTAACTGAGGTGAAGGGAAGGGATCCTTGATACACCATCTTTATGAACCAAAGTGATATCAAGGTATAGCCTAACACATCACTGTTAGTGTGTAAAGACACGTAAGTTTCTACAAATCTAATAATTCAATGGACCACTCTGATAGTCTCTCTCATAGACTTCAAAAGAATAAACAGCCTAAGTCATAGAGGTGTTCCATGTGAATGAATATTCTTACCATCTTTTTATTTCCATTAGTATATCCAAATGCTACTATAATTTATTTTAAATGTAACTTGTATCTGAGTGATTTAAAATAAATTGAGATAGTGCCTAGAATCAGAAGACAATAGCCAATCAATACTGCTTTCTCTAGAAACAATTTGCTGAAGAATTTAGGGTGCAATGCCCATTTGCTACTGTCATGCCCCAAATTTTTCATACAATTTCCCTTGAATAATTTGTGTATTTACCTTAAACAGGATAGCTATCATTTAGCAAAGGGCTATCTTCTCCTGCCTTAGAAAGATACATTTTGCAAAATGCTAAGTGGCAAGATTAGCTCATAAACAGAGGCCTTGTGCATACATGAAAACTGTTGGGAATACCTTGTGGTGAGAGAACGGCCTTGAAAACATGATCTGTGTCCTCATTCTGTCACTGATTGGATGCCTTGGGTTTTTGTCACGGATTTTGATTTCAACTCTGACAGACTTCATAGGAAAAACTGATAGTGACTTTTGTTGTGTTGATTCTTGATTTTACAACATTGTTCAAGCATCGCTACAAACTATTGTATGACTTGTTGGTGTTGAATTTTTTTTCAATTGTTAGATATCATTAGACTGCAAATAGTAAGAATGCTCATCTGTAGAGTTCCTCCTGCATGTGACTTACTTGAAACACTCTGTCTAATACTCACGACTCTACAGTGCTAGCATTATGCCTCCCCAGAGGGAGTTACAAGGTAAAAAGAGGAAGTGAGCAATTTATTCAGGGTACACAGTTTCTATAGTTTGGAGCAGGAGTTAGAAAACAGTTGACCACAGACCATAGCATGTTGTATACCACAGCTATCTTCTAGCCTGAAGCTACAGATTACTCATGTGTGCAAATGCTTTATTATTGCTGAGTTTATCCTTGCATACCTAAATCCTACACAGTGCTTACACAGCCATGGTCGTTGAAATCTATTGAAATTGTGTTCTCTAACCTCATATGAATGATAATAGCAATTAACATGTCTTGATTTACCTTCTATTATTAAAGTGTTTATACTGAGATTTCATTTTAGAATTTTTTCTTCGAACTGTAACTACAAAATAGTGCATTCTATCTATTTAAGACGTTCCAATAGCTTTGCAAATGTTTTGTCAATTAATGGTCTGCTCATGTCTTCATTCAATCTATGTTTCAAGTAGATTGCAGATAGTTGAATAGGTGATCATCAGAACAGGTGATCCATTCAGTACCACAACCCACAGCAAGAAAAAGAAGAGAAGAGATTTACTAATTTTCAATTCCTTCCTAAGATCTTCATGCAATTGTAAACCTAGAAACAGAATTTTATCCTTATTTAAGAGACTTCAATTACAAAGTCAGATCCTCTGATTTAGTAATGTTGGGAAATATGTCTCATATTTCATACCTGATAATACCTAAGTTATTTTTATTGTATTATTTGATCTTCAGAGAGCCCAGCAGTATAACTGTCCTCATCATTCAAGTAAAAAGAAACAGAATAATATCAGTGAAATGACATGTTGCATTTTTTTCAATTCTAAAAGCAAACAAAAGTCAATGCATTAGAAAATAATTTCCCTATTCTATAAAAGAAGCAATTGATACAATACTAAGTAATTTTCTATACTTGGCTGTCAGCAGCCCCTTTATGTCTCTATATACAACACATGCACGCACACACACACACACACACACACTACTATTATCAAGATGATGAGTGTGTTATAATGGTTTGCTTAGAGATAGGGTGAGGCAAGATGCTGATGTAGATTTGTTGGGATGAAATCAGAAGGAATAATCAAAGGGAAGAGGAAAGGAGGGTAGATTGGAAAGGGGCCAGGGGAGGAACTGACCTGCAGCCTACCTGGAGCTAAGTTTTCAGCAGGTGATTGGGAAGTTTTTTTTTTTTTTTTTTTTTTTTTTTTTTGTGAGT
>NW_026068220.1:286913-290883 GCF_014885135.2 Alexandromys fortis
TCAATGCAATGCCCATAAAAATCTGAGCAAAATTATTCACAGACCTTGAAAGCACAATACTCAACTTCATATGGAAAAACAAAAATCCAGGATAGACAAGACAATTTTGTACAATAAAGGAATTCTGGAGACATCACAGTCCCTGACTCTAAACTCCACTACAGAGCTACAGATGTAATGAAAACATCCTGGTATTGGCATAAAAACAGTGAGGAGAATCAAATTAAAACTCTAGATACCTATCCACACAACTATGAACACCTTTGCTGGTGGGAGTGCAAACTTGTGCAGTTATTTTGGAATTCAGTATGGGAATTCCTTAGAAAATTAGGAAACAACCTATATCAAGACCCAGCAATACCACTTTTGGGTATATAGCCAAAGGATGCTCAATCATAACACCAGGACATGTGCTCAACTATGTTCACAGCAGCATCATTTGTCATAGCTAGAACTTGGAAACAACCTAAATGTCCCTTGACTGAAGAATGGATTAATAAGTTGTGGTACATTTACACAATGGAGTGTTACACAATGGAAAAAATGGCATCTTGAAATTTGCAGACAAATGGATGGATCTAGAAAACATATTGAGTGAGATAACCCACACCCAGAAAGACAAATATAATACGTACTCACTCATAAATGGCTTTTAGACATAAAGCTAGGAAAAAATCAGCCTACAATTCACAATCCCAGAGAGCCTAGACAACAAAGAGGACCATAAGAGAGACATACATGGATCTAATCTACGTGGGAAATAGAAAAAGACAAGATGTTCTGAGTAAATTCGGAGCATGGGGATCATGGGAGAAGTTAGAAGGGGAGGGGGAAGGAAGGAAGGAAGGAAGGAAGGAAGGAAGGAAGGAAGGAAGGAAGGAAGGAAGGAAGGAAGGAAGGGGAGCTGAGAAAAATATATAGCTCAATAAAAATAATTTTAAAAAAGAAAAAATCCCTGTGTCCTTTATATCGCCTAAAAGATGCTTGCATAGCCAGGTCTCAGACAGGAGTCTGTCTAGACAACTAGAATACTCCACTTGCATGCATCATTCTCTACTAAATACCCTAGATAACTTACTAGTGTCCAGGGTAACCTTACATGTCACCTACATCCTTGTGGTTAGGTTTTATATCTACCATAACTGTGGTGCTTGTTTTTATTTGCTGCATACTTGGAGAGCTTCAAGGTGCTGTAAGACCAGGTTTTATTACCCAATTACATTTTTATGAAATTGTAATCAAAAACTTGTACAATCAGTTTCTTTCATTGAGGTACATTCTCCATTTGAAGCTGATTGATTTTTGCAGTGAACGGCTGAGATCCCAGCAAAAATCTATACAGTTGTTTAGTGGGCAGTCTTATTTCCATAGACACCATGTAAGCAGAGCATAGTGCATATGAGCTGGAGATAAATTATTAAAAGAAAGAAAAAAGACTTGAACTGAATAGAGACTTAAATGTTACTTAGATTTAACAGTTCCTTTCACATTTGGGAACCGAAATGCTAAAGTACAATGAAGGAATACATGCCTCAGATAATTTCAATGAGGCAGTTTTTAAAAACAAGATAAATCTAACACTTAGAGCTTCAAAAAAAAAAAAAAACCCAAGAAAATGTAGGTAGAAACTTAGGGAAACTGTATGAACAATACACTTTCAGGGTGACTGAACATGACTATCAACAAGATCTTCCACCAAAGATACATCACATTCGGTAGCTTCAGGGAAAAACAGCATAAAAGTGGTAATGCATGTCCCTTTGGAATGGCATGAAACCCATAAAAGGTAGGGAAAGTGGAAGTTCAAATATGGTCTCGAAGGGCAAATGCCCTGGAGGGATATCTGGGATGGGCTTGGGTGTTGACGTCCTGTTCTGTTTCGTAGTATCCACAGTAGGCCATTCTTAAACTGATATTGTGACCAACATATATAGCACAGGGTAGTCAGCCAGCCTTGAGGGACACACTTGCTTTTAACCAACCATATGAATTCATCCATCTTCTTGACACAAATTAGTAGAGCAGTAGTGTTTCTCCAGGGGGGAAATTCAGTATTTGCTTACACTCCCAGCTCATAGAGTCAGCCAAGAAGCAAAGAGTAGATACAGACTGAGAGTGAACATGAACAGAGACATTATACAGGGGCCTAGATACACGATACTCAAATCCATATTGACCCCTCTGCAGGTGTGAAATACTGAGCATTACAAAATAGTCCAGTCATGCCTGATTCACAAAGTGCATCTGAGCAGCCAATCGTTTGGTCGCCATGATCTTTAGTTGTTGCCCTTAGATGTATTTGGATATGAAATGTTGGCTTTGGTTTTGCAGGATATGATGGGTGTGTGTGACTGTTGGATAAGATGTCAGCTTGTTGATGCATATTCCTCTTTGATTTTTTGGAAGCAAGGCCTATGTGAAAGTTTTAACTTCTGAGCCTTAATGGAAGGGGGGAAAAAGCAAAGCAAAGCCTGGCAAATGGAAAATGGGAATATTTATGGATATGCATAATGGGCATCCAATTCTACTCAGCAGTGTCCTTACTCTATGGCATCTTAATTATTGTATCTGATCTTCAGGAGTTCCAGAAGGCTACCCTGAGATAACACAGAAGTGGATGGAGACTGGAAAAGACTATATGGATATCTTTCACTGAAAAAATTGGCAAAGCTACGTAACTTAAAAAGGACCTGTGATAAATCCTGGTCAACCTAAATATAGCAGGGAGGGCCTTGGTCCTGCCTCATAACAACGTGTCAGACTTTGTTATCCTCTCTGTGGAGTGGATTGGGGTGGGGTGGGGGGAAAGATGGCAAGAGGAGGGGAGGGAGTGGGAGTGGGATAGGTATGTAAAATGAGAAGAGAGAGTTTTAAAAAATAAATTAATTTAATAAAAAAGAAAAAAGTGCCTATGAATACTGATGACTTATAACTTGTTATAATTATAATATTTGAAATATGATAAGCTTGAATACATTAATCTAAGTACAAACCTACAGAAATGAGCATAGATTATTGTGGGGTAAAGCCACTTATTGGTTCCTGGCTGCTTAGCCCCAAAATAATCACTGCTTGGCCCATTAGCTCTAGCTTCTTATTAGCTAACTCTTATATCTGAATTTAACCTATTTCTATTAATCTGTGTATAGACACGTGGCTGTAGCTTACCAGCTAAATTTCCAGTATCTCTCTCTGGCTGGGCTACATGGTGTCTCTCTGACTCTGCCCTTCTGCCCAGCATTCAGCTTAGTTTTGCATGCCTAGCTAAGTTCTGCCTTGCTATAGGTCCAAAGTGGTTTCTTTATTCATTAATGGTAATAATACCACACAGAGGGGACTCCCACATCAGATTATAAACTGTTTATTGTTGTTGGATAATGCTAAATTTTCAGTCAAGTGCACAGATTAAATAAAACAAACTAATTTGCTTCTGGAAAAGGAGAGTGATGCAGAAAAATAGGAGAAAATAGAGATTAACTGCACTCAGAAACAGGCCATTGCAAAGGAGCTCCCTTTAGTCAACCCATGACTAACGCTGCAGTAGACATGAGCACAAACCCAGGTGCAAATTCTGGCTCTTGACTGTTGTGTAATTCGGGGCAAACAATCAGACTTCCTGAGCTAAGATTCCATATGTATCCACCAGAGACAAAAATTTCTGCTTCAAAATGTCATGGAGGATATTAAATGCATTGTTTTTTTTTTTAAATCACTGAGCAAATATTAAAACGTTATGTAGGATTTAGGATTTCTTGCCCAAGAGCATCTGTCCTGAAAAGAGGTTAACACACAGACCGTCAAAGTTTTTTTGTACTTCTAAAATGCCCAAAGTAGAGTTTAATTGTGAAAAAAAAATAGATAAATTAAATAGTACTAGTGGAAACCCAAAGGTTTTTTTTTTGTATTTCTTTTATTTTATTTATTTATTTATTAAAGATTTCTGTCTCTTCCCCACCACCGCCTTCCCTTT
>NW_026068220.1:291492-297364 GCF_014885135.2 Alexandromys fortis
CTCTCTCTCTCTCTCTCTTTCTGTGTGTGTGTATGTGTGTATATGTATGTATATATGTGGGGTGTATGTATGTATATACATATATAGCACACACACACATATATATGTACACAGAGAGATAGATATAGATATAATCTGAAATTGTTTCAAATTTCCAATCCTTCTGTTCCACCTTCCAGGTGCTGGGATTGTAGTTCCATACAATCACAGCTGGCCAGGTGCACAGTGCTAGGACTTGAGCCATGATGTCCCTAAGTGCTCTAACAACTAAGCTGCAAACAGAGTCCTGTCATTTTGGAAAATGATTTAAAGAGTCCATTGCATATTCTTGATATGTTTTTAAAATCAATATGGAACATTTTTTAACATTTCTGCTATTTTATATTCATGTTAAGTGGTTTTTCCAAAGATAAAATATACTTTATATTTTGAAATATTTAGTTTTTAAAATAATATTTTAAAATTAATTCTCTGGTGATTTCATATCAGATGTTTTGCACATATTCACTCACCCAGCCCCTACCATATTCTTCCCTCTCTACCTTCAATACTCTCTCTACCTGTGGGTCACCTGAGACTGTCAGAAAACACAGATATTTACATTATGACTCAGAACAGTAGCAACATTGCAAGTATGAAGTAGCAACACAAATCATTGTGTGGTTGGGGGTCACAACAATGTGAGGAACTGTCACAGCATTGGTAAGGTTCAGAACCACGGTACTAAACTTTTAAGTTTTCTGACCTGCCATCCCCATCAAGTCAAATTTGTGTTGTTAAACTGCCCTTGGAAAAGGGGACCCTGAAGTCATAACACGTTATTAAACAAATAAATATTTCCAAAAGCTCGTTAGAGAGTGACTGGAATCTGCGCTTACCTCCCCCTTCCCATTGTGGAATTACTGCAAATTCATCTGTTTATCCAGTCTGTTGTGTTCAGAAAACACTATTTTCTGTCATCTATCTTTCGCCTCTGGCTCTTTTTACTCCTCCTTCCTTGATATTTTCCGAGTCATTGGGATAGAGTTCCGATATGTGTATTTCCCGTTTTGGGTTGAGCACCCAGTCTTTCTTTCCTTGAACGCGAACCAGCTGAGGGTCTCTGTGTTAATGGCCATCTGTGGCAACTGGCTTGCACTTCTGTGAGCTTTTCTAAAGGGTCCTAATTAGGGTTACTATTATTATGATGAAACACTAGGGCCAAAGAAAAGTTGGGGAGGAAAGGGTTTGTTTGGTTTGCACATCCACATTGTACTCCATTACTGAAGGAAGTCAAGGCAGGAATGCAAATAGGGCAAGGACTTGGAGGCAGGAGCTGATGCAGAGACCAGGGAGGAATACAGTACTGTAAAGCTTGCTCCTCCTGGCTTGCTCAGAGTGCTCTCTTTACAGAACCACTAGAGTCGGGGTGTACACACAATGTGATGGGCCCTCCCCCATCAATCACTATTATTTAATAAAATCGCCCAGAGGCTTATCTGTTTATAGCCAGATTTTATGGAGCATTTTCTCAGTTGTGGTTCCCTCCTCTCAGATGATGACAGTTTGTGTTAAGTTGGTATGAAAGTGGCTAACAAGTGAAGGAACTCTTGCTCCCAAGTGGCAGAATGCTTGACGCATGTTTTCAGCTTTTAAGTGTTGCAAGCATACTTTTGACAAATGCACAATCTTACGCAAAAAGTAGTCAAGCATTCATCTTTGACAGTTTTAAATCTTTCTTCCTTTTTATTTTTTTCTGTTATTTTTTTGTTTAAATAAAACTGTCTTTTTTTATTTTACATAAAAATCCCAGTTCCCACTACCTCCCCTCCTCCTATTTCCTCCACCTTCCTCTCCCCACCCCAAACTCCATCCATTCCTCAGAGAGGGCAAGGCACATTGCTTTGGGGAAGGTCCAAGGCCCTTGCTATTATATCTAGACTGATCAAGGTATACATCCAAAGAGAAAGGATTTCCAAAAATCCAGTACAAGCAATAGGCATAAATCCTGTTCCCACTGCCAGTGGCCCCTCAGTCTGCCCCAGCCATGCAACTGTCACCCACATTCAGAGGGTCTAGTTTGGTCTTATGCTCATTCCTTCCCTGTCCAGGGCCAGGGAGTTGGTGAGTTCCCATTAGCTCAGGTAAGCAGTAAGCTGTTTTTGTTTTGTTTTGATTTGATTTTTTTAGATAACAATATAAAGACATCATTTCCCATTCCCTTTTCTCCTCCCAAAAACACCCAATACACATTCTTGCTGGGTTTCAAATTCATGAAGTCATTTTCATTAACTGTTTTTATATGCATATATGTATATACACATCTATATTACAAATTATCTACTTTAACATTTAGAAAAATTATACATCATAAAATGCTGTTCTATAGTCATTAATTTTGCCACTTAAGTTTTTATACAAAATTTTTGACTTCATTTTTTTTAAAAATGTCTTATACACAGCCTTAGCTGTATGAGCACCTCTCATTTTAACTGATAGTTTGTGTTAACGTTCATTTAGTTTAGTAATACAGCTTTGTTTATTTCCACCATTTATTATTTACTTTTCAGTTCTTTCACACATTCTATTTTCCCTCTGTTTCTTTTACTGTCTAATTTGCATTAATGTTTCTATTTCTGTTTTGGTTTTCACTTCTATTGGAAATTTTCTTGAGTGCATTTCACTTTGATTTATTATTTACTTTGGTGATGACCTCACGTGTTCACAGTTTCACACTCTGCCTCCAGATGATGTTTTACAGCCATGAGTATAATTTGTTAACCCATTTCTGCCCTACTGCTGTTACACACCTGTGGTGCATATTCAAATCCTACGTCTGCTTTGCATCCTTAAAAAATGAAATATATGTAAATATATGTATGCATGGATATACATAATTTCTGAAACTATTCACCCTAATCCATAAAATACTGTTCTTGAAATATATTGTGCCTTCCAGCCGAATCTATGTTAGCTCTCTCAACATTGATATTTTTTCTGGAAATCAATTCTTTGGGGTTTTACGTTTTCCTCATTTTTGAAATATGCTTTTGTTCATCAAAGCTTTCTGAAGTAACAATCTTTCACCGTTTTATAAATGCTTTCTATCACCCTGGCATGTATTTTGTTATTGCCTACCTCCCAGGCAAAAATTGGAGGTGCTCATCTTTTGGGGTCTGTAGCTACCATTTACTTTCCATCGTTTTTGAAGATTGATCATGAAATTTTGTTGCAGTGATTCTATGAAGAATAAGCTTACCCAAATTTGGTAAAACTTCTTCAAAATGAAGTTTTTGTTTTGATTTTTTTAAATATACTGATAATTTACTCAAAGTCTCTCAAATGATTTCTTTATTATAATAATTTTACAACTGGACAGGGGTGGTGAATGCCTTTAAAATCAGCACTTGGGAGGCAGAGGCAGGCGGAACTCTGTGAGTTCAAGGTCAGCTTGGTCTTCAGAGCAGAGTGAGTACCAGGGCAAGTTCCAAAGCTACACAGAGAAACCTTGTCTCAAAAAAACAAAAGTTCCCCTATTCTTCCAGAACTCCAAATGTACATTTATCAGGCAATTTCAAATTTCCTCAATTCAGTCTATACGTTTGAACATGTCCACCTATATCTGAATGTCTTTATGTGTGTTTCTCCAGATCCCTCACCATTCATTCTTCACTGTTAACATGCTCTGTGATTTTCACTTATTATCTATTCTAAAGTTTTTATATGTTTTCTTGTAGTAGTATTACCTTCACTGTTTTCTTACTCTGCTCATTCCAAGTCTACTGCTTTGGATTTTGTTCACTGTTATTTTCTTTTGTCTTTAGAAGTTCATCCTATTCCCTCCTTGTCCCCCACAGGTTCACTGCATGTTTGACAGTGACTGGACACACCATAGGCATTCTGCACCCTGACAGTTTTCTCTAGGGAGGCTGAAATTCTTCTGTAGGTGAGTCTCTTTGTTATTGTCAGACTTATCTCTTTTTCCTTTTACATTGTTTCTATG
The DNA here is from genome assembly GCF_014885135.2 of Alexandromys fortis. Lineage (NCBI taxonomy): Eukaryota > Metazoa > Chordata > Mammalia > Rodentia > Cricetidae > Alexandromys > Alexandromys fortis. The sequence goes on from NW_026068220.1 coordinate 295,475, forward strand.
ACTCTTCAGTCAGTTATTTCCTTAGCTCCCTGATAGCTCCTTTACAATAGAAATAATTTTTGTTCTAAAACAGTCTTTCCTGTGTTTTATCTCAACATTTGAAGTGTTCATACCAGTTCTTAGACATTTCTATGGCTAGGGGAGAATTTCAGTTCAGCTCCTGGCATTGTGTGAACTCTAATAGTCTGACTGTCTCAGGCTCAGAGCAGCTGCTGGCTAGCCTAGTGAAGCCTGCAGGGCCCAGCACTCTGCTCACACAGTATGTTCTTTGGCCAAAGACCATCAGTAAGTTCCAGGCAGGCCTTCGGGTATTTTCTGTGAAGTTTGTTCTCTGTAGTCATCTTTCCATGCACTCCACAGATCATGACTTTCACTCCTTAGTGAGTGAGAGATGCTATTTTCCTGCTCCCTTCCTAAGCCACGGTGCCTATAAGGCTTCACTAGCAATTGGGTAGAAATGGCTTTTCTATGAGTTCATTATTCTAATTTCCACCTCATATTTCTTTTCAATTTTTTCATTTTGTTCAGTAGTTGAGAAAAATCTGTTATTAATTATTCCTTCATGCCTAGAAGCATAAATATCATTAATTTTCATTCTAATTAAATATGAGTTTAGTTAAGAGGCTGTCTTTGACAAATCACCACAGCCAGTGTTAGGTACAGTTGACAAGCGGGGATAAGCTGTAGTAATAGGAGCAGCAGGGCAGCGTCCCCGGCCGCCCACATGGCTAGCTTATGCCCGAAATAATTACACGGAAATTGTATTCTTTTTTTTTCTATATCATATAAAATATTTATTTCTCATATCGTGACATTATTTTTCATAATTTATAATTATTCTGTTAGTATATAAAAGAGGAAATTCAAGTAAAATCTCTGTTCATGCTACTCAACAGAACCTGACTGAAAGAGTTGATAGCAGAAACACAAAATTTGTATAATATACTAACCAAGCCCATAAAGAGCACACTCTGTATTTTTTCAGAAAATATCAAGAAATGATTTTTCATATAAAAGAAGGATGCCTCCATGTAAGATATATTAACATTATTTCATAAGACACAAGCATATGTGGTTAATATAACTTTTCTATTTAATGTAGTGACAAATAAAAGGTATTTTTTAACATATGTAAAATTATTTTTTTTAGTATAATTTTTTATTGAAAAAAAATTTCCGCCTCCTCCCTGCCTCCTATTTCCCTCCACCTCCTCCCACTCCTCTCCCTTCCCCCCACTCTCCCTCTCCCTCTCCAGTCTGAAGGGCAGTCAGGGTTCCCTGCCCTGTGGAAAGTCCAAAGTCCTCCCCTATCCATCCTGGTCTAGGAAGGTGAACATCCAAATTGGCTAGGCTCCCACAAAGCCAGAACATGAAGTAGGATCAAAACCCAATGTCATTGTCACTGGCTTCTCAGCAGCCCTCATTGTCTGCCATATTCGGAGAGTCTGGTTTTATCCCATGCTTTTTCAGTCGCAGTCCAGCTGGCCTTGGTGAGCTCCCAATAGATCAGCCCCACTGTCTCCGAGGGTGGGTGCACCCCTTGTGGTCCTGACTTCTTTGCTCATATTCTCCCTCCTCCTGCTCCTCACTGGGACAATGGGAGCTCAGTCCGGTGCTCCAGTGTGGGTCTCTGTCTCTATCTACATCCATCACCAGATGAAGGTTCTATGGTGATATGCAAGATATTCATCAGTATGGCTATAGGATAGGGTCATTTCAGGTTCCCTGTCCTCAGCTGCCCCAGGAACTAACTGGGGACATCGCCCTGGGCACCTGGGAGCCCCTCTAGGTCCAAGGCTCTTGACAACCCTAAGATGGCTCCCTTAATTAAGATATGTGCTTCCCTGCTCCCCTATCCAACCTTCCTTTATCCCAATCATCCCGTTTCCC
>NW_026068220.1:301460-372669 GCF_014885135.2 Alexandromys fortis
CCAGGCACACAGCAAGTCCACACTGGAGCTGCACTCAGCAGTTTAATTCCGAGACTGAGCATGTGGCACAGAAACTCTTTTCATCCAAGTTATAGCCAAATCTGACACGCAGAGCACTGTGCAGTCTGAAAACAGTCTGTATGGCGGCAGGAATCCGCCATGCTCTTCCGCCTGCCTAAGCCTGATTTTGCCATCTGCCCAGGTGCAGGTGGGAGCGCTGAGCCTTTCTTTTTTTTTTTAAAGTTTTTTTTAATATTTATTTATTTGTTATGTATACAATATTCTGTCTGTGTGTATGTCTGCAGGCCAGAAGAGGGCACCAGACCTCATTACAGATGGTTGTGAGCCACCATGTGGTTGCCAGGAATTGAACTCAGGACCTTTGGAAGAGCAGGCAATGCTCTTAACCACTGAGCCATCTCTCTGAGCCATCTCTCCAGCCTCCAGCACTCTCCTTTCGATCCCAAGCGGGAACACAAACATCCAGTCCCATAAAAGCCATTGAAATGCTTTAAAGCCAGAGTTTGCACTGGCGGCACAGCTTTTTTTAAAAAATGGCACAGCTTTTTTTCTGCTGCTGTTGTTGTTGCTGAATCAGGAAATCTCTCTATGGCACACCACCAACAAAGAGCAAAACTCTGTGTTAAACTCTGTTTTTTCTCTGTTTTAAATTAAGCTCTCCCAGGTTTTTAAGTGGATTTTGCCCATCACGTCTGGGCGCCACTCTGTTGTGAGGAGCTGTGGGCTGCTTCCCTGCCGCCCCAGCTCCCGGACACCAGCTAGCTCTAGCTTATACCCAAAATAATTACACGGAAACTGTATTCTTTTAAACACTGCCTGACCTGGCTAGTTTCAGTTTCTTATTGGCTAGCCCTTACATATTAATCTAACCCATTTCTAATAATCTATGTAGCCCACAAGCTGGCTTACCAGAAAGGATCTTAACCTGCATCTTTCTGGAGTGGGAGAATCATGGCGACTCCCTGACTCAGCTTCTTTCTCCCAGCATTCTCTTCTGTTTACTCCACCCACCTAAGGGTTGGCCTATCAAGGGGCCTAGGCAGTTTCTTTATTAATAAGAAATCACTCCCACATCACTAAGCCTTAAGGGATTTTTTTTTATTTTTTGTTTTATTTTATTCTGTTGATTTTTGTTTGTTTGGTTTGGTTCGGTTCAGTTCAATTCTGTTCGGTTTGGTTTGGATTGGTTTATCAAAACAGGGTTTCTTTGTGTAACTGTCCTGCCTATCCTGGAATTCTTTTTGTGGACAAGGCTGACCTCAAACTCAAAGAGATCCACTTGCCTCTGCTTCCTGAATGCTGAGATTAAAGTTGTGTGCCACCACCAGATGGCTGGTGTGTGTTCATGTATGTGTGTGTGTGTGTGTGTGTGTGTGTGTTTTATTCATCACAAAATGTGAGCAGGGAGAGTTGTGACTTTAATCACTAAGATAGAAAAATAGATATGTAAAAAAGAAAACATAGAACTATCCTTATGAAACAAGAGATATTATTGATTCATAAATGTAGGCATAACTTAATTATTCAAAAAATGGATAAAACACATTTCTTAATCAAAATGTTTAAAAAATGTGACAGTACTCAAAATTAACTACTAAAGGACTCAAAAAAAAGTCTTGTTGCAAAAGAACATTCATGTAGTAAATCATTTCCATGCTTATCAAAAGATTTCCCAAAAACGTTCTCATTGGGAATGATGCACCCTGAAGATTTCTCTGTGAGACTTTTGACCCAAATCAGATTTAAATTTACAGCACAAGCCTTGCATTTGGGCAAATGGTTTCCATTATTTCAAACATAATGTCAAGAATTTGAAACAGGTATGTGGCCCATCCTTGTAAATTTAACACTCTGGAGGCTGTAACAGGAGGATTGCTAGGAGCTGGAGTTTAGCTTGGTTTACATATTAAGATCCCCTCTCTAGCTGCCACCATCCAAAAAACCAGTTAAAGACATTAATTTTGCTTGTGTATATTTTCAAGTGCATAAGCTTCATCACAGAAAAATTTGCCCATGGTGCTGCCAGCAAAGCAAGGATATAGGGATGCAGGCATGGGTTAGCAGAGGTCTCCATGCACACAACTGCCACTCAAGATCTCCTTCATCATCCATGTGAACTACAAAGACTAAAGAGGATGAGATTCAACAGAGTAGAGCCATCCAGACACTCATTTGAAGACACTGGGCTTGGCAGTCTTAAAAAGTTTCTATTTCATTTATGTTTGTAATTTTTTGGTTCTGCGTAGAAATAGCAGGAGTTTGTTGGAATTCCATGTTCCCTCATGCTTCCAGGACAATTCGGACAATTTTTTTTTCAAAATAAATATTTCATTTCATTAAACAGTTTCTTCTTAGTCTTAATTAGAAGTGATAAAACAGCAAGGCCAAAAGCAGGAAACAAGTTTTCAGGAAAGTAAGGGAATTTTTTAAAAAATATTTTTAGATCTCCTTGCCCAGATTTACATATTCAACTCTAGAAAATTAATTATTGGCTTACAGAAATGTACACAAATTATATCTCTCTATAATACCATCATCTTTCTTAATGCTTAGAACAATTAACATGGAGGGACATGTCCTCAGTGCATAAGGGGCAGATTCTAGAGGAACTGTGGTCTTGATGAGACATGATTGTCTTTGTTCCTCAGGCATGAAGAGAGGGAGGGAGAGAGAAGAGGGGTGATAGGCAGAGACAGAGAAATTAAAACAGATTATCAGGAAGACTTCTACAGACCTATCAGGGGAAACATTCTTTAAAATGAAACAACATAGAACCAAAAATAAAGAGAAAAGTTACATACATGGAGTCCAATATTTGAGGATAGGGTCTGAGAGTCCTCAGATGTCTTCAGGTGAATGAGCTTTGGCCAGAGTAATACACTTGAGCAAACCCCCTTGAAGGCTGGAGGCTTACTTATGAAACTAGAGGTGGAGAACCTCAGGGCAGAACTGTAATGACTGAATGAGTGGCATGAATGTAACCTGCATAATCGGGTGATCAATTCCAAGAGAGACAGAGGCTGAATGAAGTCTTGAATCTCATGTTTAGAACTTGGAAAACTTAGCTAAAGAAATATTAGAAAATATTCAGTGACAGAGGAAAGGTCATAAAAGGTTTCCACATGATTGAATTTGTCTCACAGAATGCCAGGAAATGTGTGTATGAGGTCAGTGAAGAACTCCGCGATGAAGATAAAGTTGAGATCCATAGCCATCCTGTGCAGAATAANTGCCAGGAAATGTGTGTATGAGGTCAGTGAAGAACTCCGCGATGAAGATAAAGTTGAGATCCATAGCCATCCTGTGCAGAATAAAATCCATAAAACGTAGCAAGTCCGACTCAGGAGTAAAGGCGTAAAGTTTAAATCAGGAGGTCAATACTGAAATGTTAGAGGTTATTGTAGTTCATGATGCGGCAGCATAACATTCAGTCCATCCAAAATGTAAGGAAAATAAAGTTAGCACTGTGAGAGAGAAGAAGTAACACAACAATGAAACTGGAATAAGAGTAACAAATGAATGTTGAACCACTGATAGCCATGTACCATGAAGGAACCTGACCACTTCTATAAACCTATAAAAGTTGACACTAAATAGAGTAGGGCAAATTATACGGAGTGGAATGAAACCCAGGCATCACACATGCCAAATCAGCACGCTACAACTGAGCTTCACCCTTAACCCTTTGTAGTTTGTTCAGAGACAAAGTCCTGCTAAGTTTCCACATTGGTCTCAAACTTATTATATCCCTACCTCAGTCTCTTGACCTGCAATTAAAGACCCAGGACACCACACCTAGATGAACCTACTTTCAGAACTGAAAACATCATAATAGTCACAGAGATCCACCTGCCTCTGCCTCTCTAGTGCTTGTATTAAAGGCGTGTGCCACCACCACCTGGCTGAATGTAGCTACTTAAACCTCTAATCCTGCCAAGTGCTCCTGGATGCTCTAATGCCCTTTAAACAACTTTTATAGGTGTCCAATCAAGCATACCTCAGGACTTGGAGACCCAGCACAAGCATTACTCATATTCTTCACTTCCTTAGTGGATAATCTGGAATTTTTCCATTATTGTTTCATGTTTAATGTATAGTGGTAGAGTAATAAAATTTATGTTGGGAACTTACATTATGGTATCACAAATTATTTTTCCCTCAAGAGTGTATGTCATGGAGTGATGTCAAAAATAATTGAACAGCTACTGCTTTGTGGAAATGACTGGTAACTCATGTCAGGTACTGGACCACTCTTAATCAGAGGACTGTGGAAGATGCAAACAGTGGGAATGACTGTGGAATGGATACTTAAAAGAAATCCCACACTAGCTCAGAAATGAGATATAGATGGTTATTGATTTAGGGGTAAACTCACAAATCAGAATCCTCTGCTTGAACGGAGAAGAGAAATCGAATCCAGCAATCTGAAAGAACAGCCTGGGAAGAAGGGGCAGACACAGCCTCTACATCAGCATATATAGTATAAGAGGCCAGCCCCAGTAGTTGGGTAACAACAGCATCTCCCCCTTTTGTTTAAAGAAGAGAGTTCTAAGCCTAATACAAAATTATTACAACAAGAACAAATATCCTATTCTAACTAGTTTAAGTCTTGTATAATGAATAACTTGGCTAAGTCAGAAGAGGAAAGTAACTACAATTATCTAGTCTTCAACCCCACCGAAGATCTGAGAAGAGAAATAATATTACTTGAGTAAGCAGGAAGTGCAATCAAGCAACTTCCAAAATGTGCTACAAATTGCAGAGACAACTGGCTACCTGAGCAATCACCCAAAGTCTCATTTGCAACATTGAAGCCACTAACTTTGGCTAAGGCCTAGAATAACTGACAGACCATGTTCAAAGGCAGGAAAAATTTCAAAACTGTTTTACCCTGTCTTGACAAGATTTGACAGTCCTGCTTATCCATTTCTGGATACTATATATCTTGTCAGTGGTTGAGGCATGGGCATTTCTTTGCCTAAAGGCCAGTTTTGCCAAGAAGAAAACAAGCTCCAAGTGGAGTGTCTTTGGTACTCAACATTCTCCCAGGAATAGTTCAGTGCTGCCTGGAGCAATTGTGTCTCACTTCAACAGAACTCTAAGTTATTTAAATGTCATATTCTACAGCTCTTTGAAGTGGTTGAAGATTACCTATCTATGCAGAATATAATCTCTATGTATCTAAGAACCTGATTAGTCTAAATATAAGTGTGACAAACATAGATGACTATTGATCTATAATTCCTAATGCCTATATAACTTAAAGACTAAGACAATAAACAACTGTGCAACAAACAAGAACAATGACCTCAAAATGTAAACAATGTATAAGTATCTTGATCAGAGATAGAAATGTACATTGCAATATGATAAATATATATCAATATATAAAAATGTTTTAAGCAGAGGTAGAAGCATGCATGCATACAATATTCAATATAATTTAACTTTGTATCAATATACAAGAATCTATAACAATGTAATTCCCTATAAATAATAACTCATGAGTATTCACTCACTATTATTATTAGTGTGAGTAAGCTCACACTGTTTTATTATCCCATCCAATTTCCCCCCTTTTTGAAAGATCCCAGAGCCTATAAACTCCCCCAACCCCCAACCCTATACCAATTATAATCAATCCCTAAATTATGTCCCTAACACTGAAAACAAACTTTGTTGGGAGAGGGGATGTCGTCTTCAGATAACTTCTTAGCACCCTTAGATATAGATTAAATTTTGGCTGTAATAGTATTAACTTTTTCAGGTAGCGTTAGAACTGGATTCACGTGGTGAAGACATTAAAATATTGAGAACAAACTTGGTGTATAATAAGCAGAATTATATCCTTCAGATGAGTGTTATTTCTTGTTATCCACATTTTTGTTATTATTGCAAAGTGCTATACTCTTGTTAACATAAAGCTTAGAGAGTCACCTTTAAAAATAAGCTCGGCAGCATTCAAGAAGCTGAGACAGGAGGATTGCTGCAAATTTGAGGATTGCCTAGGTTACACAGTAGAACAAAACAAAACTCCCTGGGTCTCCTTCCCATTGAAAACTGAACTTTCAATTATTATAGGGTTATTATTGTTGTTTTCTTTTTTTCCTCCTAAAATCCAATTCAGGAGGGAGCTACTTTATGTCGGACTATAGCTATAACTATTGTAGATGTTCTTACTGCCAAAGGGTTGACTTTCATTGAAAATATTAATACTTCATTTTAATAACTTGAGATTCTCACAATAAATTTCTTCAGTCAGTGCACTTTTAAGTTTAGCCTCATCAGTAAGGAAATCAGAACAAAACAGTATATTTGAATGAAATACATTGCATTTCCACACATTTTAGAGTAATAAATACGCTATTTTATCATCAATTATGTCTTCAATACTGAGTTTATAGCAGGTTATTCTTTGGGATTTTCCTTCTAAATGGCTTGCCTGGAGAGAACACGGGTCATCAACTGAGCCTTGGGGACAGCATCTGCCACCCTTCATCCTCTGAAACTTGCATGTGCCCAACTCTTTTAGTGCAGACGAACTTCAGTTGTGACATTTGCAGAAGCAGCTAGGCTGTCATAGGACTTGGGATAGATACCTAGTTCTTTGTTTAGGAAACAAAAGCTCTGTCAAGACACTGGCAATCCCTGTTTTCCTCACATTTTTGTAGGAAAATTGTAGTGTTTACTTTAGTACACTGACTCTTGAGAGGAATGCCATGTCCACTTTCTTTTTTTTTTTGATGGTTAGTGTTTTTTTTTTCTTTTTTTTTTTATTGAGGATGTCCACTTTCTTATAACACACACACACACACACACACACACACACACGCACACGACCTCTGATGTGAAGACCTTGGAGTTTCACATCTCCGTGGGTGAAGTCGCCTTTCTTTTAAAACTGATTTTTCAAAATGGTAGATTGCTTTAAAGTTGTGCTGTTTCCCTTTTCTGACAAAAGTCCCTAAATAAAGCTTGTTAAACATTCCGTGCTTGGAATGCAACATTTAGAAACTTCACAAAATGCGGTGGCATCTAGAGTCCTCTGCTTCCTCCCCCTACTATAGAGTTAATAACAATTGTCTCTGTGATCTTGCTGAGGAGTTTGCCTACAGGAGAAGGATCCTTGAAGGTGCATGAACTTGGGCAGCCAGCTGCACATCCTTGAGCAGCTGACAGGCGCAGAGACCAGAGAAGAGAAAACTCGGATGCACCAGAACCAAGAGCAGTGGACTTTGTGTTAGCCCCGGCCCATTTCCATGATAGAAACCTCCTAACCTCCTGTGGGTAAGAGCCAGCTTTTGGTCTGCACTGGCGGCTGCTGCTACTCTCCGTCCGCAGCAGGCAAGCCATTATGCATCTAATCAGCGCAGTATTTTAAGCTTACTCTCCAAGCAACATCTCTGCAAAAGCTTTGCAAGCTGGTCTGCTCCGGACCCTGAAGAGTCTGGAGTCCTTCCCAGCGAACTGTCTCTCACTCTGCGGAGCACGGCTGCTCAATTGCTGGAGAAAGAGATTGGTCCTTGCCACCGCCCTCCCCTCCGGTCTTCAGTGGGAGCTGGGAAGAGGAGATCTGCTTCAGTGCGCACGGGAGTGACCAAGTGCAACTGACTACCAGAGCAGCGACCTGGACGCGGGTCCTTTCCTCCGCCCGCGGATACACCCGTGCGGTGAGCCCTGACCACAGCGCTGGACCATCCCGGCAGGGCTCGCGGGTGACATCACTCCTAAAGATACTCGTTCTCTAGTCCTTGCCTTCACAAAGCCTCTGTCAGTGTGTTTGTGGGTCTCTGGAGAGGGCTTCCTGAGAAGAGAGGACGGCGAGTAGCGACCAACCAGACCAGTGGAGGCAAAAGAGTAGCGGGGAGTGAAGGAGTACCCCAGAGGACAGCGACATGAAATTCAAAGCTGCACACTACCTGCTGTCCCTGCTGCCTGCACTCGTCTTCAGCACCAGGTGAGTCCAGAAACGTGAGGCCCCCAAGCCAGGAGGCTGCGCTGGTCAGGGGAGAGCAAAATGTTAGCTAAGTGATTAAGACTCAGAATCTTTGGAGAGAGAGGAGCCCTTCTATAGTCCCCCCAGCCCCCTTGGAGAAAGTCTTAGGATTGCCTCGCTCCGGGTATCAAGAGCTTCCTTTCAGAGTAAAATGAAGACACCCCACCCCCACCCCCAGAGCCCTGTAGTCAGGAACAGCGAACGTGCAGAAGTAGGACACCATAAAAAGAAAGTAGGGAGAGAGGGGAATGTCCCTATGGAGTGCTTTTATGTTTATGTTAGACCTCTGCTAGTAATTAGGGAACTCCAGTACCCCGTGGAATGAATTCTAAGGTTCAGGAAGCCAGAGAAAGCAGAAGGTGCTAAGACTTGTGCAGTAGTCCCCAAACTCCGTGGATGGCCTGTCTAAAGTCTTAAATGGACTTGGTGGCAGGTGACTTCCTTTGGCTGTGGTTAGAGTTAGAAGACAGTACTGAAGCAGAGGAGAACCTAGCTGGAAACAATGGGGCCCTGTGCTCCATCACTTGGCCGCAGATGAGAATTTCAGCCCCAGTACAGAGGACCCATTTTTAGTGGAGATTTCAAACGCACTGACAGAAGTGTTTTGTGACTGCTGCTGGGGTGTAGTCTCAAAGTTGGTGATGGGTTTGTTTTCTTCTCCCACTAGCACAGCACAAGGGTGGCCTGATTCAGTGCCCAGGGCTGAATTTATTCTGAAAGCCTTGAGCACCCTACTGGCAGCAATCCCTTTCCCTTGGCCTCCATGAAATAAAATAACACACACAGGGTGTGGGTTCTTTCAAATATGCACGAATGGAGACAATATCTGTTTGTGTAAGTCACCAAAACTAAAAGAGAAACACACAGCTGTACAAGATTCAGATGGAAGGGGGAAAGCAGGCTCACACGCTCTTAAAAGATGTTGAAGCCATGCTTCTGTTTTTTGCACATGTTTCTTTCAGGCCAGCATTAACCTGCTTTTTCTTTCCGTGCAGAAACTGCTCCATTTAGCTCCAAAAATTGATAAATTTTGCCTTTCTTGAACAAAACCAAGAAAGACTGAAATCAAACTTCAGTTTTATTTCTTCTAAAGATTTCTTGTCATTGCAATTTATAGTATTCTTATGGTTTTCAAAGAAATCCACTTTGGTTCCCATTGCTTCCTTAAACAATGAGCTCTTTTGAACACTACGATAGGTGCCAACAGACTAATAAAGTTAGTCACTGGGTCCTAGTCATTTGCTCCCACCTTCTGCTTTAATAATTATTTCTGTGTTCTTTTGAAGAAGGGGCAGTTATAAAATTTATATTTAGGTAGATGCCAGTCAACATAGTCATTAAACAGTTAATGGTGGCAGGGAAACCCAACCCACAGTGGCATGCAGGGCAGTAAGCATCTCTTGAGATCCCGTAGTCCTTTAGCTCTTTAAAGCAGCTGCCATTGGAGTACACAAACTCTATAGCCTCCACTCACAGCTTGTTTTAGTTCTGTAAACCAAGAACCATCACTTCCCTATCTATGAAAGTGTTAATTTCTATAAATATTATTAAGACTGAAGATCAACACTTTTATTGCAAAATACTAAGTTATTCTTATTTGAAATTAGAAAGGAGCATTCTCCAGTGTTGGCATTTGACTTTTACAAAAAATACACGATGGACTTGAAAAATGGATTTCCATAATTGGTAACCATTTACATAACTGCTCTGAGCCATTTTATTGGACTAGATCCCCAGGTCACCTTCTAATGGTTCACTTACTTGAAAATGAATGTGACACTGTCCGTGTGTCACTTGCAGAAGAGAATGGGCTTTAAAGGACTCTCACAGAAGTCCATTCTCCTTCCAGTATTCAGCAGTTCTTATTGTCACATGGCAAGCATAAAGGTTAAAACCTCTGAGAAGACAGTCACATTAGTCATGATGGGCCTGCTGTACTGTTGAGCAACACAGCATGGCTCAACCACGGTCACCGGTGACAGGGTTTTCTGTTAACTTTCTTAGTGTTCTTTATATGAAGCAGTTGCATCTCACATGCTTACACTATGTTGGCTAAATCCACAGAGGGTGACAATCGCCACTTGTTGATTCTAAAGTTCCTTCTCACTTTGGGGAATGTGGAGCTGAAACTCTAATGTGGAACAGTTGTCCAGACATGTGTCTCTCTCAGTGGAGTTCCTCAGAACTGCTTGCTTTGTCTGCTGTAGACCTGATGTTCACCTCTGTCTAGAAGGGAAAGAATGACTTCTTTGAAACAGATGCTATAGTTGGAAGAAGAAAGGTGCTTTATAGTAGTGCTCTAGCTGTCCGAGTAGTGTTCTAGTGGTTATTCTCAGATAATTCGTTCTGCCTTTTAAATAAGAAGAATTGGTATTCTGTTTGCTCTCCCCCTTACCATTACAATTAGAAACCCCATAGACATCAGACACGAACAATATCAACACTCCTAGCTTAGACTTACTTCATTTGTTCTGAAAGAAACATGAATGTTCATTCTGACAAGCATTTTCCTCTGTTTTCACAGTGAGCCCCGTTGAGCTTTAAAGAAAAAAAAAAATAAGACTTCAATTTCCTGGCATATTGTCTTTGTTGTTTAGAAAGCACTAGAAATTCAAGGGTACAGTCAAGCTAATGGTTTGAAAATGTAGCTAATACAGAGATCCACTTAATGTGTGCACGAATGCATGTGGTCAAAGAACACAAATGCATGGGAAGATTGAAGAGCTTTTGCAGAGAATGGCTGTACTTTTCAAACAGTTTCATTCTGCAGGAGGATTGAATTGCTATTCCAAGGCATTACCTACACTTCAGAAACAGGAAATGTGGGGACTGAAAGGATGGTGGGAGGTCAGTTCTTTGAAAGTTCTTCCTGAAAAGGATCCCTGGTGTACTGGAGGAGGCTTGGGCATTAGTTCTGAACCTTGGTTCTTTGATGCTGTCACTTGATGCCTTTTCAATGTGAGATTTCAAGTGACTTGAGGAGCAATGCATAGCAGGGGAGGAGTGAAGGTCTACCAACTTCTGATGGTTCTCTATCAGGTACAAACTTTGAACAGATGGTCGCTTATTGTCACCTCAGTAGTAATCACCCGTGAGGTCTCCTCTGGGCCCTGATCAGCAGCTGTACCCCATGCTTCCGTGGGAATCTATTTCCAGCAATGTACGCTGTGAATGCCCAAGGCTCCCACATCTTTTGTGCATCATTCCAACCTCAGAATGAAGCTGTTGTATAGGAGAGAGGACACCAGCAAGCTCATTTGTATGTAGACACTTTTAAGAAAATGTGTTTGGTATAGGAAGGAAGTCTCCTTTAACTACAGTGAAATGGTGTGAGGTACTGTGAGTTTCCCCACCCAAGTCCTTCACACAGGGAGTCTGATGCACACACTTTTAAAGAATTGTATCCTTTTGTATAAATGGATCACAGAAGTGTCTTTAACAGGAATGTGAGAAAGAGACTGTATTTGCTCCTGAGGCTGCAGTTCCAGCCCTAAGAACCTATTTCCAGTAGCACTCTTTAAAGTGCCAGTTTGGGGAATATCTTTGTAGATTACATTTTCTCTGTGACCGATGGCAGCAATAGTTTAAACCTTTATGTGTTGATTGTACAATTGTACCAAATCAAAATCCATGCAATTGAAAGGATGAACTTGATCTTCGTACTTGGAAGGTCTGGGATTGCTGAGCTGTGAAGTGACATTTTCTCCTGTGTGATTGGTGACATAATGTGTGTAACTGTTTCTGAGTAACTGTGAGAAGAGTTGCTAAAAGTTACTTTAATAGATGGGGCTCAATTATCGAAGCTATCCCATAAGACAGGTAGTATTTAAAAGTATGATTTCTTCCATTGGAAGTTTATATAAGCAGAAAGCGTAAGAACATTCATTCTTTTTGTATTTTCTGTGATGTTTTATTTTCACAAAATGAGTTTTCTGTCTGTCAGTCACTCAGCACCTGAATCATTTCACCAATAAGGTTGATTAGTTATAACTATATATCTTCTATCAAGATATGCATGCAATTATTATATATTGCACAAATTGAATAAGTAATAGCCATCATTTTATATGAAGTTCCAAGTGTGAATTAGGAGAGAATAAATTATACCAATTCCGGAGTTTCAGTTGTAATGTCTACTTTCCAATGACAGCAAGATGAAGAGTGTTTTCAGTCTCAACATCATGGAGCATGTGGTAACAGAAAGACTTTAGACAATGGTTTATCTTCATGTGAAGTCTTTTTTATGTAGTAGACAGAACTAATCATAGAAAACACCAAACAAAGTTGTAAAAGCTGAACTAATTCACGAGAAGAGTTTAGGGTTTTCATGAAAGAAAGTAAGTAGCTCATGAAACTGTTATTACCTATGACAACATTTTCATAAAATTCTTATGTACTGACATAGGAAAATAAGGTAAATCTGAAATGCATATCATTTGGATGACACCCAGTGTGTGACACTCTTGTCATCTAAAACAAAGAATGGTAGGCAGAGAGAAAGGACCCAGGGGTAGTGACTGTGACTTCCTATCTGGGCTCCTGTTCTTAAGAGCGCTCTACTGTCACAGTGTCTGGCTTGTTCTGTGTTCCCTGCTGAACATTATGAAAATTAGAGGTATTTACTTTAAACATGTAGAATGTGATTTAGCTCAAAAGCATATATTTAGCTACTTGGGTTTCTGTTTACGATGTAATTGCATGTACCCTGTGTAAATCATAATATCAAAGTCATGAACATGAGCACAGGTGTCAGTGAATAACTAAGATAGGTTGTTTTCAATTCATGGGTAGATAGATTTCAAAATTTGTTTGACTTGATTTTCAACTTGTTTATTGTTTCCATCATCCGTTATTAATCTTTAAAATTTATAAACATTCAGAAAAATTATAGAAAACATTACATCAAGAAATAATTATAAAATAGAAAACATTTTGAAAACCACTAAGGAACAAGAAGCCCAGTTACTCCAGGGTCTAAGAATCACTGTCTGCAGGTTCCTAGAGCGGCCAGCCCTCTGAGCAGATTTAGAGCAACAGTGTCCTTAATCTGCATATATGATTACTGAATTATGCACAGCAATGCTTAAAAACGAACATGAAAAGCTTATCTTTTTCAGCCTATAAATCTATTAAGTGTATGAGAGTTTGTTGCCAATGACATGTGCCAAGTGAGTGGATCATTGAATGGGAGGTGATGTGTGAGTTAGAGAAATTAAAAAGTAGAGTTCACATTAAACCTATGACAGAGGAAAGGAGACAGCCACAAAAACTCACATGAACTTAGTTTTATGAGAATAGGGGACAAACACAGAGTTGTCAACAGTAAATGACTCCACTCAGACACAAACTGAAGGTCATCTGAGTAATCAGGATCTTCTGTGAATGTGCTCAAAGATGCTAGTGGACGCCATTCAAGTAGAAATGGGGCTGCACTGCAGTAATGTCTGACTTATGTCCTGTTGTTCGTGGGTGTTTGGATTCATCCAAGTATACTTTAAAGAGTCTACTGTTGGGAGACAAGCTTTGAGTAAAGACTCTGTTCTACTTCAAAGCTCTACATTTTAAAGACAGAAAACTGAGGCTTCAAATAAGTGAGATTTTCTAAGGACACAAAGGGAAAGTAATGCAGTCTCCAGAACTAAGGACTTTCCTCTGTCATGTCACTCTGCTCAATGACAAAGCTCTTTTGTTATCAGGGAACAGGAGAACAACTGGTTCCTACAATGTGTTAGGAGGATTCTATTTTCTGTAAATATCAAGCAGTGTTGTAAGGAGGCTGCTTGTTTGTTCCTGGCTGTTCAGTCCTGAAATAATCACACAGAAGCTATATTATTTAAATCACTGCTTGACCCATTAGCTCTAGCTTCTTATTGGCAAATTATTTTAGTTTAACCCATTTCTGTTAATCTGTGTATCGCCAAGTGGCTGTGACTTACCGGCTAAAGTTCGGGTGTCTGTCTCCAGCAGGGCTACATGTCTTCTCTCTGACTCTGCCCTTCTTTCTCCCAGCATTCAGTTTAGTTTTTACCAGCAAGCTAAGTTCTGCCCTATCAACAGGCCAAGGCAGTTTTCTTTATTAATCAACCAATTGTATTCATAGCATACAGAGGGGAATCCCACATCAAAGCAATATTAAAGATCTGTCTCTGACCACACATCACCCTGATACATAGCAGTCTATCAGCAAAGGAAATTACAGCAAGGAGATGAGCCTTCTCATTCTGTGTTTTGTTAATTTCAGAAATGAGAACTATGCCCAAACTACCTCAGGTCTTCTTTAGATCCTGAAGAAGAACCATTCATTGTTTTTTTTTTGACTCTGAAAAGCTATGGCCAAAGTGGTGCCTGTTGATCCTTATACTACAATGTAAAGTCATATTTTTTAATGGCACTTAGATCTGTTTGTTGAAGCTACTTCATACAAATGTGCATCCTAGACATTTGCACAAGTTTTGCTCAGGGGTTAAATGTACGGTAGTAACATAAAGATTAAGTAAAAGATGTTTAACTATATTTCAGAGCATAACATGTAGTTACATCTTGTCCCTCAGTAAATGCTAAGACAGAGGTAGCATAGGCTACATATCTGGCGTGTTGCTTAGGACACTGCAGACAAGCAACATGCCATTTAGCAAGTTTATTAAAACTAAAGATGAATACATTTATTAATTTCAATATTCTAGACAAGTATAGTCTAATTTATGCTAGTATTCTTCTCCAGGAGAGGAGACAGTGGAGGGCTTTGATGGAACTGTGAAGTAACCTCATCTGATAGCTCTTAAAAAGAAAACATTGGACTCTGGATTCTCATCATTGTTGATAATTAAATAATTGAAGATTGTGGTGTACATCTGTTTCTTAGAAAGTCACTTAAGGACTTGATCACTGCCACACCAGGGCTTTGTAGTCCATCTAAGTAAGATGTCAGTGAGGATTAATTCAGAATTTCTTCATGTCTCCTATGGGGACTGTGCCCTTCTCTAGCCAAGACGAGGGTGAGAATTCCTAAAGTCCGTAATCTTAAGGCATCATCCTTGGGTCAACAAACACTTACTTACCAGCTGTTTATTCATTAAATGGATGATGGAGAGGAATGGGGAAAGGAGTCATGAAGTCTTCCCTATTACCTAGAATTAAATTCTCAAATTATAAAATCAGAGTCTTATTATCACAGGAATTTAGAATAGCAGTTAACATCTCTTTGTCACTTTTCTCTGGTCCATGGAAAGATGTTAACAATGCCTCTCTCATAAGATTGTCAAGAGGATCAATTATGATAATCTATGCAAATAAAAATGGCCAGCTCAGAGAAACACAGTTCAACACGTCACCATCATTATTATTACATAATTGAAAGGTTTTGGCAAGGCTTATTTTACGAAAATGATCTTGTATTTTAGAAAGTGATCTTTAATAACACCCTTCTCACACTAGTTTACACAGACCATGTTAGGACCGGTGAGAAAGATATTTTGAAGTTCAAACCTATCTTGAACTATGAAGCTGTTTCCTCCTTATCAATGAAGAAAGCTATTGGTAATACGGTGCAGGGGCCAGCTCTTTAATATCAGAACAATTCCCACTTGGGAAGACTAATTTAAATGTCTGGGACATTCTCAAGGAAAAAGAAATCAGGGTCACATTATCCAGTTCCTGTCTAGAGCCTCCAAATTGTGTTGGCAATATGATTAAGACTGAAAAAAAATAATGTTATTAAAATATCATCTACAATGTCTCATCAATGGCTTTGAGAAGAGTTCATTGAACAGAGTTTATTGTTCAAGCTCTCCTGATAATGGCAGACCCACAGGGGTGCATCATCAGTGAGGAAAAGCATACTGTCAAGTCTAGGCACAGAGAAGACACTGACCTGCTCCTACTCAGCTGTTCCCCAGGTGAAAGGCCCAGGCTGAGTATTGTCAAATGGTCTAGAGAAGGCTGGAGTGTCAGAGAGGGTAGGAGCCCAGCACAGGAGAGTTTTTAGAATGCTGTGTGCGTGGTAAAGAACGGTTTGAATCAAAAGAAAAGCTCACAATCTTAAAATACACAAGTATTTCTTTCTGTCTTAAAAATACATAAGTTCCTCTTTCTCATGCTCAAGGTCAGTCCTTGATGACTTTTGCAGTAACTGAGCCTTTGGCATTGAGTAAGAAGTGGGGAAAATCTATGCATTACAAAAGAAACAGGAAGAATTGTGAAAAATTAAAGTGACATCTTGGCAAAAGGAAGATATGTTTGAGAGACCCAATTATTATGAAGAGTGTCAATTTTTTCTTTTCTTCCACAGAGAGAAATGGACAAATAAATTCACAAGGAAAGTGGTAAATTGTTCTTTTCCTGACACTATAGTTTGGAATGTTTTTAGAAATGTACTAAATCCTTGCTTTTTAATATACTACACACATCTGTATTTCAGCTATTCACTTTAAAGCATTGTAGGTCATAAGCCCAACCAGTATGGCTGAGAATGAAGGAAGCCTCTGGAGATGTTATAAGTACTTACTTGTTATGAATTAAGCTTGTGTTTTAGCAATAGTCAAGCAATGCATGTTATACAATTAGGGTGATCTAGACTTTGAATGAATTGCAATGATTAGTCCATTTTCTTCTAGAAAGAATGTACACAAATCTCAGTCTGCTCTGAGAATGACTCCATCAACAAAATTCCAATACTATATAGAATCAAATCTCCATATAAAAGCAATACAACACAAAAATAAAGAATAAAAGTATATTAGTAACCTACTAATGGCAGCTAGAAAGATTTCTTTGTGCTTAAGAACACTGGTTGCTCTTCTAGAGGACCTAGGTTCTATTTCTAACACCCACATAGCAGCTCATAACCCATTTTAACTCCAGTTTCAGGGTATCCTGATGGAGGAGGGTCATCTGTCTATCTGTTACTTTCATTGGTTAATAAAGAAACTGCATTGGCCCTTTAATAGGAAAGAAAATTAAGCAGGCGGAGAAGACAGAAAATTAGGTAGGTGGAGAAGACAGAACAGAATGCTGGGAGGAAGAAGCCGAGTCAGGCAGACGATATAGCTCTCCTCTCCGAGATGGAGGCAGGTTAAGAATCTTCCTGGTAAGACACCACCTCATGGTGCTACACTCATTAATAGAAATGGGTTAATCAAGAGGTGAGAGTTAGCCAACAAGAGGCTAAAACTAATGGGCCAGGCAGTGTTTAAAAGAATACAGTTTTCATGTAATTATTTTGGGCAAAGCTAGCCAGCAGCCGGGAGTTGGGAGGTGGGAACACAGCCCACCTCTCCACCTACAGTATCCAATGCTCTTTCCTGGCCTTAAAAGTACCAGGCACGCACATGATAAACATATATACTGGTAAATTACCAATCCATAATAAAAAGAAGTATGCTTACTAATGAGAACGTTAAAACTACTTAGCCTAATAAGATAGAAGGATGTGTGACATTACAATATCCTCAAAGTAAATCAAAGAAATACATCAATTTGAAGACAGGACAAATTGAAACTTCCATTAGAAATCCAAAATTTTCCAGGCAATTTCATCTCTCCTTTTTAGTGAATGTATGTGTCTGTCCTCCGATGAGTGATTCTCACAATATGTTCTTTATTGTGTGGGAATGAGCATCTCCTGGGGTGAATCTGAAAGAGACAGCTCCAGGCTCCTGTGTTAGGCAGACCAGATCAGTGGTCTGAGGAAGAGGGCAGTCAGTGGATGTCTACCTTAATGGGAATGCCTCCAGTGAACGTGAAAGTCTAGACATCACCTCTTCACAGAGTTTGGAAATCTTTGAGTTCATTGTCATTAACTAAAAGTGAACATTGCCTCTCAAATCAGGGGAGTTGGGTAGTGTGTGACAAAAATCACCTGGTTTACTGTGGATAAATACACTTAGTAAGTGAATAGGTTATATTACACCAAAAGCATTTATCAGTCAAGCTGCATGAAGATATTCTCTGCTTTGTGTGATGTTGTCCAAAGAGGAAAAAAATGGATAAACATTATTTAACTACTTAGATGACGTCTCAGGGACACTAGAAAATGAGTGCAAGAGTTTAGGTGAAATCACTTGAATGTAGTGAAAATATGGGCTTCAGCTTCAGCACCACAGTCTGTAGGAGAGAGGCAGCAATGCCCAGGACCTGCAGCAATAGCCAGGGCCTGCAGCAATAGCCAGGACCTATAGCAATAGCCAGGACCTGCAGCAATAGCCAGGACCTGCACGAATCATGTGCTGGGGGCTTCGTCACACAACATCTGAATTTTCAGACCAGGCAGAGGTGACATGACCCTAATAAACAAGGCTTTGATCTGACACAGACACGGTTGTTCTTTTGTGATGTGGAAATTGTTTACTGCATGAGTTTGCTGAGTTAACTAGAGAGTGAAAGCCTGCTAGACCTTCATTTCTCATTGTCCTTTTTATCTGCAGTATTTGCCTTTTCTTTTTGTGTGAGAAGTAAAATAATATAGCAATATAATTTATGTAATAAATGTGTTCAGTCATAATTAATCTCTTAGGTGGCTCCAGATGCTGCCACAGATTATAGGTAAGAAAGTTGAGGCACACATGGATGAGACTGGACTCTTTTAAAGATAGTGATATATTTAAATCCCACTGATGCTATGTTCAAGTGGTTGATAAGTGACTTTTCCCATGCTGGTAAACCAGTGGAATGACTTTAAATTGAATTTTCATTATTTTATCATGCTGTTTCCTTTCCTTCAAAACCATGAAGTAATAAAAGCTGAAGAGTGTAGCACGAATTCTAATTGTTCTTAATAAAAACTCAGAGGTGCGTGCATGCCTTTAATTCCAGCACTCAGGAGACAGAGGCAGGTGGATCTCTGTGAGTTTGAAGCTAGTCTGGTCTACAGAGATAGTTCCAGAACAGGCTCCAAAACCACAGAGAAACACTGTCTTGAAAAACAAAACAAAACAAACAAACAACAACAAAAACACAGAGTCAGATAGAGTCAAACATTAGCAGATGAGCCGAGACCTCAGAGAAACAGTGCAGCCAGATACTAGAGAGACCTTTTATCTCTACTGAATCCTCAGACCAAAAGGGCAATCGTGTCCTCAGACAGTATTCTCTGACTGACTCAGACTGCACACCAGGCTTCATCCTCACATTGTCTTGAGCACCTGTCTCCTTCCGCATTGCCTTCCTCTCTCTGCCCAGCCATTTACTCCATACTTCCCTAGTGCTGGGATTGCTGGGATCACCTTTGTGTGAGATTTGTTTCTCTTTTAGACAGATTCAATCTTGTGTATCCCAGGGTGGCTTTGAACTAACAGAGATCCCTCTGCATCTGTCTCCTGAGTCCTGGGATTAAAGGGTGTTTGTTGTTTGTTTTGTTTTTCAATGTGTAAAATTTTCCTGTGATTGTCTCTAGGGTTTTTGTATTTAATGTTTCTTTAGTACCTCATGGAGTTTTTACTTTATAGACTAAGAAGTTAATAAATCTAAGGTCACAGAATTAATAAAGAGCTGCAATATGAACCCATGATTTAATGGGCATAAGCACCAAGGTAGGACTGCTGAGACAATAATGGTTACTGGTATAACTGGCACTCGGGCTCATGGAAGTAAACCAGAAACAAAGGGTGGAAATGTGTGCTGACTGGTGAGAAGAGGCACCAGTGCCAAGATTCAGGGACACCCTTACCCACAAAGGTGTGTCCCGCTCATCTAGTGAGAGATTTCACCTTTTATTTTACACATGTGGAGAGTGACAGGTTCGCTCTTAGCTCAGCTGAATTTGAGCCTGACCACGTTGTCTAACACAAGTATAGCAATAATATAACCATGATAGCAGCAAGATACATAAAGAAGCCTAAGAACTCTGGTGTTGCACTTCTGGTACTGACCAGAAGATGGCATTGCAAAGCATTCTAGTCCTCTGTGCTAGACTTAACCCATTATAGACTTGACACACTAATCCCATATTTTAGTCTTATTATCGTATGTGTGTCCGTACATATTCATGACGCCCACATGGGACTTAGTAATAACCTCATGTTATAGATGAGGGGCTGTGAATGGTGACAGCTGCACAGCACAGAGATGAGCTCTGAATTCTACTTCTGCAATGTCAAGTGTGCTATACATGTAGACAGCTGGTAAATAAAGGGATCAAATTGCTTAATGTCTGAATCCTGTACCTCACAGACAGAAGCAGAGACAAGCTTATGGGGCAGAAGTCACGCTGGCTTTCATCATGCTGACTCCTTGTGTTAATGCTTTAAGATGAAGCAAAGGTCTCTAATCGCAGGTATTCATCTGGACCACATAGTGGAATGCTTGGTGTGTTTAATGTGTTTGGCAAACCTTGCGTTGGCCACTTTTGTTCTCTGTCTGTTCATAGATTGATGTCAGAGCCTGCCTCTACATCTTGCCTACTTGATTGCTGAAAATACAGGTTTTTGTATATCTTGGTAAACCGCAGTCTATTATTATTTTATATATGATATAAATTAATTTCTTTCTCATGAATTTCAAAACAAAATATAGAAAATGAAAAGCTAGTTAGTTCTCCTAGGTTGGAAAGTGGGTGATCCCTACAGTTTTATAGCTTGCATACTTCTGAAATATTTCCATAGTCATCACCCTTCTTCTACCATATGTGTATATCCATATACATTGTCCTTGAGATGATGGCAAGAACTCGTGTTATCCACCATCACCACAGGGCAAAGCTGGTATACATTTAATAAATACTGTCTTTTAACAGATATTCATGGTGCGTGCTAACGCACTGGCGATTCCAATTTTAAGCCAAGAATTTAATAAACTATGTGAGCTATTTAGCATTTTCACTATTGGCTTAGTTTTGGATGGTTTTCCAACAACAAATTAAATGAAACATTTGTCCTAAGACTGCTTAAGGATCAGTTGTGGTGTTCATCAACCTAGGTATATTACAAGTGTCTTTAGTTTAGGATATAGTTTTATCATAAGTCAAAGAGCATCTGTGAGTGTGATTGTATGTGTGTGCACATATGTACATACATATCTATACATATATAGTGTTCAATGCCTGTTTTGATATAAAAGGTAGACAAATTCATAAAAACCTGCGTCATCATTTTGTTCTTCTAATTGTAGGAGAATTTTTAAAACATCTCTGAGCTCTTAATTTTAAAGCCCTTTGTTAGTCTGAAAGCAAGAAGAAGCCCAAAACTATGTTGTACCATGGTAGATCAATCAATTAATTCTATCAGCACCAAGTACACAATAAATTCTAGGCAGAAATGATGAAATTTTTCTTTTAGGACATCAGCAGCCATTGTGTCTCTGTGACCTTTCAGAGAATGATTGTAGACAGTGTTCATCCCAAAGAACAATGGAAAAGTGATGGACTGGGAAAATAAGAGCTTTCCAGCGGAATAATAGGTGCAGGAACAAACGTGGGCTGCACTGATGGAGTGTTTGATGTATGCTAGAAATGTGCAGTCAGGGTTCCTGGGCCAGGGGCTGTAATAACCAGCTCAGGTGGCTGGGGAATAGAGCAGTCTCATGGAGGCAGGGTGTTTTAAAGATGAGTGGTGAACACTGCACTCATCAAACATGTGTGGTGTGTCACTGATGCGGAATACCAAAAAGATGCTTCTCTTCTTTTTCTTCTGTCAATAAAAATGAAAAACTGGCAGAGGCATACAGGAATAAGATCATAAAGGCAGACAAAAAAGAACTGTCCTGGGTTCCTCATCTGTAGTAGAGTAGAATGATAAGAACGGTGTGTTCCTTTTCCCACATTGCTATAACAAGGTTTCAGACACCTGCAAAAAGCAAAAGAGATTCATTAGGTCATAATTTTGAAGACTGAAGTTTGAGCACTGTGCATGGTTTAGTCTCTGGTAAAGTCTAACTATGGGTGACTTTTTGAAAAAAAAAACATGAGTAAAGGGAGATGGTTTCAAAGAACAGGGAGCTAGAAAGAAGGGGAAAGGCTTGTCTGTTTCATCAAAACCCTCATAAGGGGTAGAGAGCTCTATTGGGAAATCATACTCTTTGAAATATACTCTCTTGCTACAGTTTATGTCCTAACCAATAAGATAGCTAGTTATGAATAACTCTTTGGGCCACTAGGAAGAATAACTTGACCATTAGTTAGTCTACAATAATTAAGTACATTAAAATAGTATCTACTAAGAATCTACAATAGGCCAAATAAATATTCCAGGAAATAACTTTAATTGCCAGGTATCTGAGATACATAACCAAGGCTCTTCTTGATGGAGGCTGCCATCTGAAGAGAAGAGTGGAAACCCTACCTCTGGATGTATGGGGGGAAAAATCAATGGAAGATGCCACAGAAATAAAAGACTGTCAGACTTAGCCTCTCTCGAGGCTAAAGGACTTTCAACTCACTTTTTTGTTTGAGAAATAAATTCCCGGTGGAAATGTCACCTTGTGTGAAGGCATTAAGAAGAAGTCTTAATAATGAGGTTCCCAGTTGTCTATGACTATTATGGTTCTTACTGACTTTTTGTTTTTAGATTTATTTATCTTACTAACTTTTTTTTGTTTTTGTTTTGTTTTTCGAGACAGGGTTTCTCCACAGCTTTTGGTTCCTGTCCTGGAACTAGCTCTGTAGACCAGGCTGGCCTCAAACTCACAGAGATCCGCCTGCCTCTGCCTCCCGAGTGCTGGGATTAAAGTCGTGCACCACCACCGCCCGGCTCTTATTAACTTTTAAATAATACCACAGACCTACCTCAGGGTGGGTTTACATTTGTGGTACAATTTGAGATCAAATTCCCAAAGGAAAGTTTTGCCTATGGATGCTGGCCCAAGCAGTGGAGGCTAGACCAAGGAAAGGCTGGCCGAAAGAAAAGGCTGGCTCAAGCAGAGGATGACCCAACCAGAGATGAACCACCTGCTGATAAATCTCAGTCTTTCATATTACCAGCTATGCAGTCTTGAATGGCCTGTGGGTGTTTATTTTACTTGTATTGGGAAAATAACTAAGTTGAAGTCCTGTTATAAAGAATAACAGATATGTTTTTTTTTTAAAAAAAATAAAAAACCACTTGTACTTGGTTAAAATATGCTGCATTTATTTAGCATTGAGTTATAAAATGGATGCAAAATAAAAAACTATTTCTTTCAAAAATTAGTAGTAGTAGTAGTAACAGTCGTAGTAGAGTGTATATGTGGTGTCTGTGTGTCTGTGTGTCTGTGTGTATCTGTGTGTGTCTATATGTGTCTCTGTGTGTGTGTCTATAAATATGTATGTATCTGTATGCGTGTCTATGTGTGTCTGTCTCTATGTGGGTGTCTATGTGTGTATCTATATGTGTCATTCTGTGTGTGTGTTTCTGTGTGTGTCTGTCTGTGTGTGTGTAGGAGAGGTCCCAAGGTATCAGGCTTGTATAGAAAGCATTTTACCCATTGGCCTTCTCACTAGCCCCATAAAACTATTCATGTAAGGAGCGCACAGGCCTTCCATACGTATGATATATGAGTAAGTTGTAATTTCTGCTGTAAAATTGTATGACCATTCAAGATAAAACGAAAAAGCTCTATGACCCCGTACAAGCTCCAGAGCTTACTTCTATTGTTCTCCTCTCTTCTTTATTATTTCTCCTTTCTCTTCCTTTACTCTCCACTCTTCCTTCCCCATTATCTTCCTCCATCTTCCCTTCTGCCTCTTCCTCCTTTTTAAGTTGCCTAGGTTGTTCTCTGGCCTCAGACTTCCAAGTGCTGGGACTACAGTCTTGCATATCAAGCTGGGCTTAGTAACTTGAATTTTAAAAGGACACTCTGGGAATTGTCTTGAATTTCTCACTTTTCCCATGAGACTCTACTGACTTGGGACCAACAGGATTGTGATAAGGGAAAGATTCTTTACAGCAGAGCAACCAAGCCTTTCAGGTTTCATAATTATCACTAAGCAAGCATCCTTAATAAGTGAGAACAATAATATTGTAATACTTGTGGAGAGATATTATCTCATTTAATTAGTATGTTACATAATTCAATCTACTAATGCAGCTATCTGGTTAATGGCAAGATATGAAGTTAAGCTAAGCGATGTAAAACCCTAACATATAAGTTCCTTATCATTGAAGTAACCAGTGTTAATATCTTTCATTAGCTTGGGAAAAATCTGACTTTCCTATTTCCCCTGAGGCAGTCTAAACTCATAATTTTGGTGCACACAGATTATTACCCTGAGGCCATCCTGTGTATCCACAGCCAGAGAACACGCCCCCTTTCCCTTGACCCAACATCCAAAAATGCACTAATTACAATGAAGCACATGTTTGTTGAATATACCTAATCGTTTTGAGAGTATAAAGTTGGTGACTGGACCCTTGAGTGGCTGGTGGATTTTGTGTACATTTGCTAGAAATTTTTCTATCTACTCTGCACAGTGCTTAATTTCTCTTCAATAGCTAGCTTGTAGCAGCAACCGCAGGTGTCAGTTTATCTTGCAAATGCTTTATTTTTATTTGATTTTTTTTTTAGTTAATCACATTCCTTGGCTTATAATTTTACTTCTGAAGCAACACAGCTAAGCAACTTTGCAAGACTCTAACAATAAAATCCCTATATCTGGAAATCTTTAATTGTGGGGGAATTTGAATTAGAGGATTCTGAAGTCCTGAGTCCTCATAAGTGGTGAATCTGGTATAAAGAGGGCTGCAGTGGGATTATCACCAGCAGAATTAAATGAATAGCACTTGCTACTCCGCTCGCTAGTGTATGACTGGAAATAGAATTGCCAGCAGAGGAAAGGGAAAGCAGAGCACACTGACAAATAGGGATGGCTGTGTGTGATCAGATTTGAACAGCATTGTGAAGTTGTCCCTGCAGGACAAACCAGATGTGACAGTGGAGTTCCTGCCGCAGGAAGCACACAATAAGGACATTGTATCATTTTTTAATATGCACGGCATGGTGTATGGAAAGCTAAGTTTCTGTAAGCCACTGAATAATAGCAGAACTCTGAATACTGGAAAGGAGTTGGAATATTTGCTCCTCATTCTCACTCACATTTCCCTATGTGTGCCCTATTCATCCCTGTTGAGGGAAGTGTAATGGATCTGTTTATATGAGAAGTAGAATCTGGGCCACACTAGGTTTAGGAAACCTGATACTACAGCTTGGTTGTTAATAGCTCAGAAAGTTAGGGTGTTGTTTTTGCTTTTTTTTCCAATATAAAGCTCACTAATGAACAAACCCAAAAGTATTGCCTCCATCTTGCAGAACAGCAAAACACACCCATGGTAAAATGATGACATAAACTTGAATTCATTGCACCCCAGACCACCATTCAGACTTCCATGCACTAGCTGCCTATCTTTCTGAGTAGTGAGACAGACACACTGGCGTGTAGGAGTTTTGTCAAGTGCATTTGCTCACCTCCTTTAGGACAAGAAGGAGAATATAAATCTTGAATTAATCATAAGCAACCTCCCCAGGGCATATCAGATCTTGATTATGCATTCCCCATCCTCTGCATGGCAATCCCGGATGGCATACTTCAGAGGACACTGGGGAAAGCTTTGAAGAACATCCTGCTTCCAGTGGAAAGAAAAGGAATTATGCCAGACAAGCCCTTTCCTGGATAGTGTCTTCTTCATGTGTGACTTTACCTTACTAGGAAGGGACAAGGACAAGGTCAGGGCTGCACCAGGCAGTTCTAACCCAGCTCAGAATCCTGTGTTTATAGCACAGTCTGCAGTTATTGAAGACTATAATCAACAAAGGGAGATGAGCTAAATTGTTCTAAGGCCAGATATAGTAACAGCCTCCAGTCAGCAAGCCCCAAAGTGACTCACACTGGAATGGGTAAATCATAGGACCTAAACCAAAGGAAACTGAAATACAGCCTAAGGTTCTAAGGTCAATATTAACATGCAAAAAGAAGCAGAATCATAAGGATGCCTAATAGTGACGTCTTATAATATTTTTTCTACCTCCTACAGAAAGATAGCCAGAAATAGCAAAAAAAAAAAAAAAATANAAAAAAAAAAAAAAAAAAAAACCAGGAAAACCTCCACTGGCCCTTGCACCGCCTAAAATCTTCACATTATTGCATTCTCTTTGCTAAAACGTAAGATTCCCTTATTCAGTTAGACATCCACATCATTACATCTCCGGAGTGCTGCATGTAGGATATTTAGACACATACCAGTCTGTGAGCATGCTAATTAAGAGCCTCTTTTCCAAAGTCCTTATAAGCTTAACTTGGAAATGAGAAAGTGGTTGGTCCTGAGGAGTGATTCATTCGAGACCTAATCATGGGTCCATTGTGTGGAGGAAATTCAAATAGTGCATAGTTATTCAAATTACATTAAATTCCTTTCCTGTTCTTTGTGGCCTTTAGGCAAAAGTTCTGTATTCTCCACAAACTTAGTACATTTTTTTTACTTTGGACTTGAGTTAGGCAGATGTACAACTTGGTTAAACTTGGTTAGCTAGTCACATGACTGTGCTCTCTTGTGGTTTGAAAGTGAAATGGCCCTCACAGGTTCCTATGCTTTGAACTTGGTCTTCAGCTGGTAGTGTTTAGAGGAGGTATTAGAATCCTCTGGAACTGGGCCCTAATAGATGAAATGGACCTCAAAGGGTGTCCAGTTCAGACTCTGGCCTGCTTTCTCTGCTTCCTATGTGTCTCATTGATTTGAGGAAATCCAGCAGTAAACTTCACCATAATTGACATGACTCCCCTGAGATCATGAGCCAAAATAAACCTTCTGGCTGCAAGATGTTTCTGTTGTTGCCGAGATGCACAAAAGCATGCACCATCACCTTCATGGTAGTCGGTAGATTAGCTCTCGCTTTCAGAGCCACAAAAACACCCATTGACAAAGACTCTGGCAAGAACAATTTGCACAGGTTGTCTGTGAGGTCTAATTTAAATTAACATTCTAGATGAAATACTTGTCCTGGATTGAGAAATGCAATTTGACTTTTTCTTTTTTATAACTTTATTTTTTCACAATTAATACCTTTATTGTTCTTTGATCATATACCCTCCATTACCTCTCTAAGCCCCTGATTTCTCCAAGTGAACCTAGTCTGTTTCCTTCTCCCACCCAAGTATCCCTCCTTCCATAGTTTGTGTTCAACTCACTGCATTCAAATTGAGTTTCCTGCATCAGCATGGGTAAGGTGGTTATTTGCTGGAGTAGAGACCATGTACTAATAGTGTACAAGGAAAGCACACGACTCTGCCTCCCCCACCAATCATTAACTGTCTGTAGCTCCTCAGGCAGGGGTGAGGGTTTATAAACCATGAAAGAATATCAACATCTCCCATCTTGTTCAAGTCTAATACAGTTTTGTATTAGTCTAATACACTTTTGCTGTGACTTCATGAATACCATAGCCATACCTTGTATTGAAGAGAGCTTTTTACAGCACTCCTCTACATGT
Organism: Alexandromys fortis; assembly: GCF_014885135.2. Classification (NCBI taxonomy): domain Eukaryota; kingdom Metazoa; phylum Chordata; class Mammalia; order Rodentia; family Cricetidae; genus Alexandromys; species Alexandromys fortis. The sequence goes on from NW_026068220.1 coordinate 328,864, forward strand.
TAAACTCTTTCTACACCCCCTCTATATGTTTCTTTAAATTTAGAAGGAATGATATAGATACTCTGTTTAGAGTTAAGTAATGATATAGATACTCTGTTTAGAGTTAAGTAATGATATAGATACTCTGTTTAGAGTTAAGTAATCAATATCTATTTTCCCCAACACTTTGACCTACAATGATTTTCTGCATTAAACATTCCCCCACTGCAAGAAGAAGCTTACTGTGCCAAGACCAAAAGCAATATAAGCATGTATGAGTATATCATTCATATTTAGAAGGCAATTTGATGTCATGTCACATAAGCGTAGGCTCTCTTCCAGGGAAAAGCTCCAGTAATGGATCTTTGAACTGGTTTACAATACCAGGGAATAATTTCTGTCTTGCCAATATTGTATCAGAAGGCACATTTTCCCCAGCAGGTTGTTATTATAGCTTGAACAATCCAAAGATGGGTAAGACCATTGATTGCATTCTTTTGAAGTAAACCTCACAACTACCTAGTTTGGGCTTGTTTTGCGTAGTGGAAGCTACATTCCAATAATGACTTTTTTTTTTTCTCTCACCATTCCATATTTTGATTTCCAACTGAAACATTATACATCAGTAACACATCAGTATAATCAGTAACTTTGTATATCAGTAATCTTGGTCAGAGTGTTTTTAGAAAAAAAAAAAGCTCAATGTTTGGTATTCTCTCTCTCTCTCTCTCTGTGGGGTGGGTGTGCGCATGTGCGTGTGTATGTATGCATGTGTACGTGTAGGCACATGCTCTCACACATATATATGAGTATGAGTTTGTATTTGAAATTTGCTGTAGAAAATGGATTCTAGATTATGGAGGTCATGAGGTTCCTAAATTCTGCCATTTGCCATCTGTCATCTCCTGAAGAACCAAGAGAACCTATACAATTCACCGTGATTCCAAAGGTCTGGTAGTTGTGCTAGCTTAATATGCAGTTAGATGATTACCAAATTGTAAGAGGTAGGAGTGCCTACATTCAACGGCAGTAAAAGATAACGTGAAGGAAAATCAAGTGTAATCAGATGCTTTCATTAGGCTTGTCAGCTCTCCAATAACGACACTGAGTCTTCTTATTAATTATGAAAACTTGGCTGATAGGTTAGGGTACTTTCAAAGTAACTTTTATAACTTAAATTAACCCATTTGTATTAATTTAAATTTTGCCTGATGACTTCATTTACTCATCTCTATAGTGTCCATTCCACTTACTCTGTATCTCATGGAATCGCTACCCTTCTTCCCAGCATCCTCTTTGCCCAGAAAATCCTGCATAACTATTGGCTTTTCAGTTTTTTACTAAACCAATCTAAGGGACACATTTTCACAGTGTACAGAAAGATTATTTCACAATATTTCCCCACTTTGTCTAAATAAAAAGAAAGGCTTTAACTCTAACATAGTAAAACTATATACACTAAGAACAATTATCTGATATTGTGTAAAAAGAGAAAGGAAAGATATTAACTTTAACAAATGTAACTATATATAATAAGAAAAATTATCAAATAAGAATTAATTTACAATATCCAGTCCATTTGTATTTTGCAAATTCAGAGAAAATATTTCACTATTAATCTTAGCTTGGCTAGTCCAAACTTCTGTACCTAATTTGTCTTTTATCACAACTAAAGTTTTATCATAACTAAAGATCATAGCTATAATCATATAGTATTCAATTCTTTTAAAAACCCCAGAAGAATATAATATTACCTGAGTATACAGGAAGTACAGTGCAAGCCTCTTCCAAAACTATTGACAGAAATATCTGGATGCCGGGGAAGGTCACCTAAAGTTACTTTGCATTATTGGGGCATCCATCTTTGGTCTACAGGCCTTGAATATCTTTTCTATGAAGCAGAAATTTTGAAGGACTAAGCTGCCTTGTTTTAGTAAAGTTTGGCAGTCTCTTTTCTTTGTATCCTACCTATCCAGTTTTTACAGCACACTCTCAGCAGTCAAGGCAATGGCAGTTTCTTTCTCAAATGACTAGTTTTGACCCAATGAAAGCAAGCTCCATATGGTATTTCTTCAATGTCCATCATCCTTTCTGAAGTAAATTTGTGTTGTCAAGACCAGAAGAATCTCACTGTCATGAGAAGTCTTAAGTTATTAAGCATCTTAAATGCCACATTTTGTAGGTCTTTGAAGTATTTGAAGATCAGCTATCTATCGAAATGTATCTCTGTGTGACCATGAATACATACCTACATGACTATAAGTTTTATTACTATAAATAACTATTAACTTGAATTTTACATTATGCATTACATTTTCAAATAAGCTGTATAAGCATAATAATACCCCAAACAAAAGTAGAAACAAACATTGAGTATAACAAAAATAACTTTAAATTTATATAAAAATACCAAAATTCATACACTATGAACTATGATGAAATATGTGAGACTAGTGGTTGTTCAAAAGTAGACTCAATAATCTACCATTTTATCTAATCATTTTTATATTATATCCCCCCTTTACCATTTTGAAAGAGATCATTGAATCTAATCTCTTTTGTTTAGTTTTCTTACTGACCATGACCCATAACAACTTGTAACCAAATCCCTGTAAATGACAAAATATCATAAATACCCATAACCTGCCAAATGATCAATAACCACCCATTCCACCTCTTAAAAATATAGGTACTGTGTTCTCTAGACTGCTTCCTGTGGTCTGGGAGCACTGGAATCTTTAGAGAACACTGAGAAAATTGAGATAATGGTCAAGTCCTGGGAAAGACCATTGTATCATTTGTTGTCCAGTCTGTGTAATGGAAAAATGCAAGGATTATCTGAAGTCCTGGATGGAGTAGTTTATGAGACTGTAGTATCTCAGTGAGTAATCTTGGAGCTGTTCTGGATGTAGAACACTGAGGAAACTGCAGCAGAGGCACTGTGAGAGGCTGGATCCCATGGGCCATCCGTTTTCATTGGTATCTGGGCCCCTTGCTCTGAAAATACATAAACTTTCAAATATAACATATATATCTAAATTAGCACAACTATGGACTGTATGTTGTACACTAGCCAGCCAAAGATGATTTTTCATTTTATGTTTGAGCAAGTAAAAGATATGTCACCTGTCTTGTGTTTTTTTCTAGGTTTATTTCTTTATGTCTGTAGCCAGAATTTTCAGGACCTTTCCTGATCAAATCTATTATCTATCAATTACAGCCTTTCACTTTCTGTGGAAACAAAAGCATAAACTCTCCCCAATGTACCATATTTTTGACTTCCATTTTGAAGTTAAGACATCTTTAAAATATATAGGTTGGTTTAATTTAGTATTTTTTATAATCCAATGTCTCTCAACAGCTATTGTTTATTCATTAGTAATCAAAAAATTTAAAATCAAGACATCAAACAGGATCCAAACTCCCTGTGGATTTACCATCTCTACATGGCTTATTCTTTTTTTATAATTTTATTTTCTCTCAAAGACCTTAATAATTATAAACTACTTATTGTCTTTTTATGGTTGACTATACCCATTTCCTTTTTTTTTCTTAAGCCTACATAATATTTTTTATAAAACATTGTAAGCTGCTTAAAGTGGATCTGTCCCTACTGAGCATCTGCAGAATTCCCTGATAGCATGCCACAAATCTTAAACTGTTACATCAACCACAGGCGCAGCTCAGATCTGGCCCCACCCCAAAGTCAGTCTTAGTCTTCTGAGGCTACCTGAGGGACCTCAGTCACCAGGAAGCCGTGCCAAGAAGCTGAGTTTGAAGCTGTGTTTTGAACTTTCGTCCCCTCAGTCTGTCTGTGGATAAACATGGCCTCATGTTGGATGTCATATGTGATCAAACTTTTTTTGTCAGGACCACCAGCTCCTAAGAGTGACACAGAAACCTCTTATTAATTATGAAAGCTTGGCTGATAGGTTAGACTTGTTTCTAAGTAGCTCTTATAATTTAAATTAGCTCATTTCTATTAATGTACTGTCTGCTTCATGGTTTTATTATCTTATCTCTGTGGTGTTCATCCTATTCGCTCTGCAACTCATGGTATCTCCACCCTTGTTCTTCCCAGGGTCTTCTCTGCCCCCAAATTCTGCATAGCTATTGCCAATCAGCTTTTTATTAAACCAAATTGAGTGATATGACACATCTTCACCATATACAAAAATATTATTCCACAATGAAGAAGGATTTTGTCTTTTTTCCCCCTTCTGTTCTATCTGAGCTGTCAGAATATTGAAAATGGCTATCTGTAATGGGGCCACCAGATGCTTTACTGTGCTCACTGACTGAACACATTCTTGTGGACACCTTAAAATAAAGTATTACACACGGTCAGGACATCCATAATGTAATTCATTTTTCACAGAGAATTAAACATTGCATATACCATGTTTTAATGGATAATGCAACTACATTTTTGTGATGTCTCCTGAAGAGTTGACTTTTTCCATAGTGTCAGAATGGTCAATACTAAATATAAGAGTCTGTCACAAGGGCCACCTGCATAGAACACAGCTCCCTCTCTCAGACCACAATTAAAATCTATTGAACTATGATCCTACTGGGAGCAAAGAGAAATACATTACAGTAAGACTTATAGAAAATTTAAATTGAAGTAATCCATATATGTATATCAGTATTATTTTAAATATCTTTACTATAAGGAAATATATTTGGGAAAACATGAGGTAGAAATGTCAAAGAAGCCAGTTTCTTGTTACTGTGAGATGTTGTTTCATGGAAGACGGACTGATTTAATAGATAGCATTTAATAAACTGCTTTTCTGATCCTAATTTTTTTCTAAGAGATTGAATAATACTCTAGTTTTCCAATTATAATAATAATAGTAATAATAATAAGTTTGACTAAGAAATTATTACTTTTATTCTAAAAGAATCATTCTTAAATTGCTTTAGGTTTGAAGATGAAATAGATAAGGATCCAATGTTTTAGGGCTATGTAACCCAGAAGGGATATTTGCTTCCCCAGTACCTATCTCTAGCAAGCAAACTAAAATATCTGAGAGGATAGGCATCTAAAACTGTTACAACAGTGTCAAAAATAGAGTGTATATTCTTATATCGAAGAAAAGACCAATCCAGAAATCTTTTTTCAAGACTGATACATATATGTCTTATATGTGTAAATGAATTGTATATATGTGTACATGTCTGTTTCTAATGTTATGATAATGAATATTTTCCTCTCACAGATTGCTAGAGATCTATATCACTAACCTGATAATCCCCAAGCTTTTCAAGGCTGCAATAAACTGAAGGGCAGAAGTGCTGACTCCAGCATCTATGTGGTTAACTTCAAGGAAAGGAGACCTGTGCTAGGAGAAGATCACGCATTTGGCATGCTTGTGAATCTAAATACATATGGGAATGAGTACTGTGGCTGCTGTAACATTTCAGGGAAGTAGACTTGTCTACAGCAAGGCATTTGTAGATAACGGCATTAGAATGATAAAAGGAAGCTAAGTACAGAATTTCTAACGCAATCTAGAAAAATAACTTTCCAAGGTTAAAGAGAGAAAACTTGGCCATGAACTATGAAATCATTGAGTCTACCTTCTTCATTAATCATGCCATCATTGCTGTCCACTTTGCTCTTCCACTATCGTGAAAGTCTCCGCACATTGTTTAATTAAGAGGAAATATATTTGGAATTAGCAGTTTATTAACTCTGTTCCAGAAAAGCAGATTACAAAAATCAGCTGCTTGGCCATTCACAGCAGATGGCTCATTTCTTCATTTATTCAGGTTTCCCTTTCTGAAACAGCTCATCCACTGAATCCCAGAAAAGCTCATGGTATCAGGAATTCTGAGTGATGAGAAATGATGAGACATGTTCCTGAATGGCTCATACTAGGGATGTGTTGTAGGATGCATGTTTCCACTTAGCACTGACACGTAACCAAATGCCTCTTTATGTTTTTGTTTTGATTTTTGTTTGTTTGTTTTCAATAAAACACAAAAAGTTGGACAGTGCATAGAAACCTGTTTGGGATAGTTTAACATTTGGACCAACTTTCTGGGAGGTTTTCTAACTGGTAAACTTAGCTGATGGCAACAGGGATATATGAGTACTGTGCAGAGACCACCAAAGAAGTACGATGGTATAAAGATGCAGAATCAATTTTTTGTTCTTGAGATTTCTACAACATGTCTTCCTGATGTCTGTGCCTTTAAGTTATCATCAGAGAAAATGACATCCTTAATCAGGAGACAGAGATTAAACATAAATATTCATACAATTTTGTGTAACATTCTTCTTTTTCCTTTTTAAATTAATTTTTAAAAATACAATCCTTTCTTATTTTACACAGCTATCCCTGTTACCACTCCCTTCCCTCCTCCTGCTTCCTTCACCTTTTTCCTGTCCCACCTCCCCATCTACACCTCAGAAAGGGTAAGACTTCCCCTGGGGAGTCAACAAAGTCTGACACTTTACTTCAAGGCAAGACCAAGGCCCTCCCTCTGATATGTAGGCTGAGCAAAGTATTCCTCCCAAAAGAATGTGCTCCTAGATGCCAGTTCAAGCACTAGGGATAAATCCTAGTCTCACTGCCAGTGGTCCCACAGACTGTCCAAGCCTCACAACTGTCCCCCAAATTCAGTAGGCCTAATTTGGTCCTATGCAAATTTGCCTGCTATCATTCTGATATTACTGAGCTCCCACTAACTCAGGTCAACTGTTTCAGTGGGTATCACCATTATGGTCTTGACACTTTTGTTCATATTATTACTCCTTCCTCTCTTGGGCTGATCTCAGGTATCTTGACCCAACTAAGACTCTAAGCAACAGTGGAGAAGATGCCTATATTGACCTTCACCTGTAATCTATGATAACTACCTTAATTGTCATCATAGAACCTGCAACTAGCAACTGATGAGAGGAGGTACAGAGGTCTACAGTGAAGCACTGTGGAACTCATTCTAAAGGACATTTTCTTTAAGTTTGTCTTAGCTCACTGAATTGTTTATTTAGATTTGCATCTTGGCTATGGTAAACAGTACTCACAGGCACATGGAACATAAATGGAAACATTTTAGTTAAGGTTCCTCTTCACCTTCCTGAATAAATCAAGTGTCCTTGCTCTTAGCAATTATGACAAGCCTGCACCATGGCTTTATAATGTATTCACTCTGTTTTCAACAAGAAATATAGCTTTCAGTAAATCTTAAGTCTATGGGCAGTGGAGCATAAAATACTAGAGAAAAGAAAGAATTTACATATATATCCATATATATGTATATATATATATATATGTGTGTGTGTGTGTGTGTGTGTGTGTTAAGTAATGCAAAATAAAATAAAGGCTCTTGGTACAGTCTGTTTGTGTCGAGCCTCCTTGAAAGTCCTGAAGTTACATGAGTCACAGAACAGCAATGAGCAGCTGAGTGAGGCTCTGCTACTATCTCATTAATGAGTCAGAATTTAATTTACCATAAATATGGTTGCTGTCCAGAGACTGAGATAAAATAAGGGTCTATTGTTCAAGCTGATGTTCTTGGATACTGGAACTCTTTCAGAAACCAGGCTGGCCAATTCTCTCACTTCCAGCCAAATGATGAGCAGTCCAGAGCTACTTTTCATTACAAAACATATTGTATTAAAAAACATTTAAAGAAAACAGTTGGTGCGTGCATATTATAATTTGAGTCATGACCACCCCTGGTACCCAACACCAGTCACTCAAGACAATGCACTGTGACTGGAATGCACAGTCCACCCACAAGGAATCGATGTCCCTGTCTGACTTGTAGCTGCTGAGAAGCATGCGGATCGATAAGGATTTTCTTTATAGCTAAAAGCTCTTCTTTGGTAAGCATCCTTTTTTATTGACTCTGAGTCATCTAACTGAAAAAGTTGTTTTTCTTCTAATTAGGAACTCAAACCCCTCAGAAGGAGCATGGACAATAACATCAACCCTTTACCTAATGTCTGTGGCACAGACAAGCATGAATTTCCTGAATCAGCGGGCTACACTGCTCAGAATTCAGATGATAACTTTTTTGGATTTCCTGATTATCATCTACAGTAGAAGCAACTGATAGTCCAGTTACAAGAGAGTAGAAACCCCCTTAGTTATGAGACATTAACTGACAGGAAAACGTATAAGTGGAAGAGACCAGGCCAGGTCAATGAAGAATGAGAGGCTGATGCAGTTTGAGCACTACAGCATCTTAGAACCATTCTGTTACTTAATGGACTTGATTGCAAGTATGTACATGAGGAGCCCCACATGTGAGGCCCGAGGAGCCGCCCTCTTTTCTGTTCCCTTTTGATTGCTTCCTCTGCTTGTGTTCACATTCTGCACTTGTGCCTCCTCTGACTAGGAAACCGTGCTGAGAAGGAGCTGCCAAAACACCTGTCCACTCAGATTTCATGTGATTGGCTCACTGTGGTGACAATGCCATTTCAGGGTTATGTAAATGTGGATTGGCAATCACATGCTGTGGTCCTTAGCTGTGCTGCCTTCTTTCAGTAATTCAGCAACTGCACTGACTTTAGCTTTGTTTCTTTTATGATTAGTGTCTCAGCTAGATGAATTGACATCACAGACATGTTTAGGTACACCTGTGTATATATAATTATGTGCATATGCACAGATAGATAGTTATTGTAGTCAAGGAATCATAGTATTCTCTGTCACTGATACAAAAGAATGTGCTTACAAGGGCTATAAGAGATAGTAGATTTAAACGTGATAAACATGATTTTCTTAATATCCTTTAAAAAGAATGATCCATTTGAGAATGATGGTCATCTCTGTAGTTACAGAATTTGAGTTGTAGGCATAAGGACCATGAACTCCAGGCCAGCGTGGGCTGTATAATAAGCCTCTGTTTAAACACAGTAAAAATAAATAATTGTTGATTTCTGTCCTTGTAAATCTCAATATTTACTATATTTGAAGCACAATTCACTTAGAGTACTAATATCTAAGCAAGGACTTGATAGATTGGGCACCAAAAATCCCATTTCTTATAAGAAAAAAAATGGTAAGCTCCATGTGTTCAAAGTCTGAAAGTTTTGTCTCAACAAATACAGAAGCTACAAGTAAAAGAAATTCAGGCTAAAAGAAAGGACTTGAGTATCACATCCACTAGTAGGTTAGTATCTAGACATATAAAGAATGTAATAGAGTTTTTAAAGTAATGGGGGCCTTGAGTTCCAGCCTCAGTACCCCCTCAGGGCTCAGAATAGGATGTCTATGGCAAGTGAGAATCTGAGGGTAAGAAGTTAACTCAAACACATTACCTCTGCATGTTCTTTATTTTTCAGGCAAGGTGGAAAAAGTGAGGGAAGGGGTGCAGAGATGAAGGAGTGATCTCCATGTGGTTTCTAGTTTTACAGATAGAGTTGGAAAATCCTGTAGGCGAAGACAATGATAATATGCACATCAAAATCACAAAAAGGGCAGGTAGATCCTGACACAGCAGTGCTCTGGAATAAGTGACCCCACCCAGGAAAGAGCCAGCATCCAAGGGGAAATACCGGACATCCAAAACCATTAGATAAAGTTACTAAATATCCCTGAGTCCTGGATTCACTCATTTTTATTATCCAATATCTTTTGATAACCAACTTTGGGGTCGCTCAGATTTGTTTGTTAGCAAAGGTGGGACACGCTATCTTCCTGCTCAGTGCCTGTCTTCTTTAGATATTTCTAGGTGGTCTGTTAGCAGGTAATTTTGAGGAAAGATTTCAATGTAAATATGACTGTTAGAAGAAAGAGAGGATGTTACTGTTCTAAGGCCTCATGGTATCAAGGAATGGAAAGGTCATTTATTGTCCATGCAGAAGTTACACTGTTGAGGTGTTTTGGAAATGAATCCCATTTTGAATGGAAGAATCATGTCTTTACAGGTTTTTACAGATTTGACAGTGACTTTTTCAAAAGACAAGTGTTCCCATGGGTCTGCAAAACATGTTATTCCATGTGTGGACATGTTTGTATACACTTCCCATGGATCTGACTATTGGACTGTCAGCTGTACATTTACTGCAATGTCTTATGGGCTCCAACAATAAAGTCTTCATGTACATATTCAGATACATAGATTGATGACTTAATTATAGACAGGAGATTGATAGATGAACATAGATGCATAGATGCAGATAGGTGAGAGATTAAATTATTAATGGATTGATAGATGATAGATTTAAAGACAAGCATAAATGATTGGATAGATGATAGATAGATAGATAGATAGATAGATAGATAGATAGATGATAGATAGATGATAGATAGATGATAGATAGATACATAGATACATAGATAGATACATAGATAGATACATAGATAGATACATAGATAGATACATAGATAGATAGATAAAAGAAGAATGAAAGTTGACACAACAAGGGAATGGGATATGTGGCATGCTCTGTGAATACTGCAAATTTAGCATGCTGTAAGCACTAATCAGCTAGTCACCATGCCAATTATACATTGCTAAGTTGTCTTAGTAACAAGGCAAAACAACAGGAATAAATCAAATGATGCAATAAAAACAATGAGTGAAACACAGAGACCAAAACACACTAGAAAGAAGAGTGACGGATGGCAAATGAGTACAGAAAGACACTCAGCATCGTAATCTATCAAGGAAGCATAAAATGATAATACTGCACATCACTGAAAATTAATGCAATTGCACCAAGCAACAGCACCTTCTAAGAAGGGGCCAAGCAACAAGATCACGTGCATATCATTAGTATGAGTGTTAAATGGCTACTTTTCAGGAATATAGAGTCTTATTTCTTTTTTAAAAAAAAGCTATCTATATAATATCCTATCCTATAACTGAGAATCTTTACAATTGCATTCTTAGGCATATTTCATAGAATTTAGGACTCATACCCACCCAAAACCTATACATGTTTGTTAATCTGAAAGATCCTTAATCTAAAATAATACTCAACAATTATTATATGAATGAAAAGAGAAAACCAATGCACTGAAATAGAAAGGAGTTAGAGTGGACACTTGAGATGATTTGGCTACCTCTCCAGAGAATTATGCTGACAGAACAACAGCTTTGGGGTGGAGAGAGTCATATTCAGTGACAGATGACTTGATTAACAATGGGAATCAAAGAATGAATAGGATGTGGATAGAATTAATGCAGGACTTGCATTGCAAATGGTCCTCTGCAATGGAAAATTGACAATTTCAAAAATGTACATAGTGGATAATATCAATCCATAATTTTGCGTTTTTTTTTTCCTACATGGCCCCAGTCTATCCCTGTTTTTCTCTCTCCCCTTTCTCCAAATAATTCTTTTTTCTGTTTACAGAAGACAGATGTTGTTTTAGGAAACTGTCAGTCATTGTATTTGAGTTATCTGCTTCTTTTGGTTTCGTAAAGCATTTCCTTCAGAGCTCTAAAGTTAATGGATCAATTAACATCTATTAATCATTTATGCTACCTTTGACACCGGGAGGTAAGATAGTTCATAAGTGCACATTGCTTCATACTGACAGAGCATTCTCAACTCAAGCTTAATTTATTCAGCTTTCATTCACATGCGACTCACAGACTCATAAAAACTAGTTTTACATGGTTCATAATTAAAAGAATTCTACATAACTTTCAAGATTAATCCAAGTGTAATTTCTTAATTAAATGTTTTTGGGTAAAAAAAAATAGTATTGAAAGAAGACAAAGTATGAAGGGTTAACATTAGTGCTTCATATCTCATTTTGATAGAATTTAAACTTTTCCTTTCATTTGGTTATTTTATGTATGATTTTGTTGAACGTTATCATGCTTATAGAACATTCAAGAAGATATTCTTATCATTCTTATTTTGTGACAGTTACTATGATGAATTAAATGTGTATAATAACCCTGGTCTTCAACAATGTTCAAAGTCTTGTCAAAATAAAGTATCAGTTTCTATTTCCATAAGAAGTCACACCTTGACATCCAGAGATCTCAAGAACATAAGAGAAAGAAGCCAGTGTATCTCAGTCTACTGCCTTTGTGCTCTCATGGAAATGACAAGACTGATATGGGTGCTTGTCTTGGATACGGGCCTCTGCTTTATGCTCTGTGGTCTTAGACATGCATTATTCTAACTGGCTGGACATGGAGTGCTGTGGTAGTTTGAATAAGATAGCCCCATATGCTCACATATTTGAAGGTTTATTCACCACAAAATAGAACACCTCAGTAGGATTAAAAGGATTAGAAGATCTTAGTATGTCGCTGGGTGTGGAATTTGAGGTTTAAAAGCCTATGGCAAGTTCAGTCTCCCACCATCCCTTTAGAGACAGATATTGGGGTTCAACATGAAGACTTATTCTATCCTATACTGGTATGTTCAAATTTACTTTCTATTATTGCTTGTTTTACATGTCAGATAAACAAGGACGATTATCAATACCTAGTCTTTAACTTTGTAGAGACCCAAGAAGAAAAATATATTAATGGAGTAAGCAGGAAGTGTGAGCAAATGACTTCCAAAAAAAAATGTAAGAAATGACAGAAATAGCTGCCTCCCTGGAGAGTCACTCCAAGTTCCTCTGTAAAAATGGAGATTAGGATCATATGTATAGTATGTTTTAACAAAGTATATCTCAAATTTGCATCAATATGGAAAATTTCCATACAATATATAAAAGTCAAGTCCAATGTATAATATTTAAAGCTAGAAGTTGCTTTTTAAACATAGATAATCTTTTTATCTTACCATATCCATATTCTCTCTTTTTAATTTTTAAAGTAGTTTCAATAATCTATTCGTATCTTATCATATCTATATCATTTTTCCCCCAAAACAAGAACTTTAAATCTAATTTTCTTTATTTTGGCTTTTTTTCTGACCATTACCAATAATAACTTGTAGCCAACCCCTCTAAACAATGATAAATATCCATAATTCATTGAAGAACCAAAAACCACCCAATCCACCTCTTGGAAATATGAGCATCATATTCTTAAATTTTCTTCCTGCTTTCTGGTTATGATAGTATTGTTAGAGGATCCTTAAAAGAAAAACTTGGGTTAATTGCCAAATTCTGGGAGAGGTATTTTGTCCAGTCTATGCGTAATGGTAAAGTGCAGGACTTGTTTCAAGTACTGGCTAGAGAAGTCTACTAGCCACCTAGAATGTTTTCTGAGCAATTTGTGGCACAGAGCCCATCTTTAAGGGGTGCTATTAGTTGAATGGTATCATATGAACTAGGTGGAAACATAGTTGTAGGGCCCCACTTTGTCCTGGAGACATTAGAGATTTCTGTAAAAAAAAAAAAAAAAAATCAGTAGACATTCATCCAAAGGAATTTACCATAGAGATGAAAATAGGTATGAGAAGAAATAGAATTTTTGAAAGCAGAGTTTTGATAATCTTAGTCCCTAGATTTTTATTTTTCTTCTGTCCCACATCAGGTGACTCTCCTGATAGAGAGAAACTCTGAGATTTTCTTTTAACAACATGCTTGGATTTAGAGAAGAGAGCCACACTCCTACTGTAAACCCAACTTTGATTTTCAGGTGAGTTGGGACTACCATTATATTGAGAAGTAAGGAGATATATACATTTAGGTAGTGAGATTTTACCCTGCAGATTATTCTGGTATTATATGTCAGAATTTATTTGCTTGGTGATTTTTTTCTGGATAGCTAATTTTTCTTCTTTAGGCATCTAGATGTCCAAGTTCTCTTGACTTCTCTCAAAGATGGGCATTTTCTATTTTCCTGCAAAGACAAGAACAGAACCCTGCCCCAACCCTTGTGAGGTTTCCTTACAATTTGTAGAATTGTCACCTCTGTGGGTGAGTTGACATTTTTTTTTATCAAGATGTTTCTCTATTTCAAACCAAATCTTGATTAATTTTGATAGTATAACTTTTTTCTCTTGTGGAAACAAGAGCGAAATTCCTTCCTCAATGTAGTACATCTGGTTTCCATTCCAACGTCAACACATTCTTGAAGTACACTGGCTGATTTACTCAGAAGTTTTTTCTATTGTCCAGTGTCTCTCTGTACCTCTGTTCCTTTCTCACTAGCATTAAGAAAATTCAAGGTTAGTAAAGCATTATGTAACCTATTTCTGTGAGTATTTGTCATTCCTTTTTATTTATTTAACATATCCTTTATAGTTTGATTTGATCTTTCTATAACTGATTATGTGGTATATCTGTAATATGCTTTATAATATAATATGCAAAAACTGTTTTATTTTCTTAGAGACATATGCTGGAGCATTGGCTATTATTATTTGTACAGGTATACCCATGATGGCTATAGCTTCTAGTAAATATATGATTACTGAACCAGCCTTTTCCAAACTCAAAGAAGTAGTTTATTGAAAACATGAATAGGTATCAGTGATGTGGTGCACATATTTTAATTTTCCAAATTCTACAAAATAGAACACATCTATCTTCCACATTTTATTACTTTGAGTACCCTTTGGGTTGCTTCCTGCAGGTAGTATTATTTGGTTATATAAAGAACAAGTAGGACATCTTGTTTCTTTCAAGATGTAAGAGCTATCTTGAAATAAGCCTGATCAATAGTCCAAACAGTTTATACTTAATATAAGTCTCTTTGTTTTTGTTTGGGATTGAATGTCTCTGTGACTGGACAGGACAGAAACTTCCATTTTTCTCTTCCTACAGATCAGAATGTAGGTCTCAACCAGTTCTTCGATGCTCCTTGCAGTGATGACAATTGACTAACCTCTGAAACTATAAGCAAGTTCCCAATTAAATGAGTCCCTTTATAAGAGTTGGCTTGGTCATGGTGTTTCTTCACATCAATAGAACACTGACTGAGATAGAAGACAACTCAGAGCCACTTGGGATAGTTGGATTCTATTGCACTGGGTGGCATTTCTCCCTATTTTACTTAAGGAATTAGCAAAATCAGAGACAACCCCAACTTACGACTTAAAAAATATGTCTATTTTCTAATTGAAATATTAAAACAAGCTATTAATATCATCATATGAGGTATATATTCTGAAAGTAAAGTGCAATTAATAAAAACACAGAGAGAGATATAGGGGTTAAACAAGAAGATCCATAAGGCAAAGTAGTCAGCCAGTGGCTCTTACCATGATCTCAGTCTGAAATGGCGATCCTGCCTTCAGAATTCTCAGAATGAGACTCAAGAGCTGTTTGTTCCCTCCTTTATTTAAAATTGTTTTTATTGAACTCTATATCTTTCTCCACTCCCCTCCCTTTCTCCATCCTCCCCTTCTACCCTGTATCATAATCCCCATGGTCCCAATTTACTCAGGAGATCTTGTCTTTTTTTTTTTTTTACCTCCCATGTAGATTAGATCCATATATGTCTCTTTTAGGGTCTTCCTTGTTGTCTAGGTTCTCTGGGGTTTTGAATTATAGACTGGTTTTTCTTAGCTTTATGTCTAAAAGCCACTTATCACTGAGTACATATGATATTTGTCTTTCTGGGTCTGGGTTACCTCACTCAATATGATGTTTTCTAGATGCATCAATGTTTCTACAAATTTCAAGATGTAACTAATTTTTTCCACTATGTAGTACTCCAATGTGTAAATGTACCATATTTTCTTTATCCATTTTTCAGTTTAGGGGCGTTTAGTTTGTTTCCAGGTTCTGACTATTAAAATAATGCTTCTCTGAACATAGACAGAGCTACAGTAATGAAAACAGTTTTGGCATAAAAACAGGCAGGAGGACCAATGGAGCCAAATCGAAGACCCAGATATCAATCCACACACCTACAACCACCTGATTTTTGACAAAAAGTAAAAAAAAATATAAAAAGAAAGCTTATTCAACAAATGGTCTTGGCATAACTTATATCAACATGTAGAAGAATGAAAATGATCCACGTCTATCTCCATGCACAAAACTCAAGTCCAAATGTATCAAAGATCTCAACACAAAACCAACTCACTGAAGAGAAAGTAGGAAGTACACTTGAATGCATTGACACAGGAGACCACTTCCTAAATATAACCCCAGTAGCACAGACACTGAGAGAAATAATTAATAAATGGGACCTCCTGAAACTGAGAAGCTTCTGTAAAGCAAAGGAAATGGTCTATAAGACCAAAAGGCAGCCTACAGAATGGGAAAAGATCTTCACCAACCCCATATCACACAGAGGGTTGATCTCAGAAATATACAAAGAAATCAAGAAACTGATCATCAAAAGAACAAATAATCCAATAAAAATGGGGTACAGACCTAAACAGAGAACTCTCAACAGATGATTCTAAAATGGCCATAAGACACTTAAGGAAATGCTCAACATCCTTAGCCATCAAAGAATCACAATTCAAAACAACTCTGAGATTCCATCTTACACCGTATCAGAAGGTCTAAGATCAAAAACACTGATGACATCTTATGCTGGAGAGGATGTGGGATAAAGGGAATACTCCTCCATTGCTGGTGGAAGTGCAAACTGGTATAGCTACTTTGGAAGTCAGTATGGCGATTTCTCAGAAAATTAGAAAACAATCTACCTCAAGATCCAACAATACCACTTTTGGGTATATATCCAAAGGATGCACAATCATACCACAAGGACATGTGCTCAACTATGTTCCTCCCATTTTATAATCATCTCTAGTTCTGGGAGTAAAGGTGTACACCACTACTGCCTGGTTTCTATGGAAAGCTAGTGTGGCTACTGGGATTAAAGGTGTGTGTTTTTGCTGCCTGGCCTATAAGGCTGGCAAATGTGGCTGTTTTGCTTTCTGATCTTCAGGCAAGCTTTAATTGTTAAAATATAGATGAAATGCTACTATATGAAAGTGTTAATTTTTTCCTTTTTTCATATGGCTTATCTTCTTGGGGGAACATTTATGAAAACATAAGGCAATAGTCAAGGCTTTCTTAATATTTTGATAAGAATATATATCACTAGGATTTACAAATGGAAGATCAAAAAGGGCATTCATTCGTCATTATATATTAGATAAATTACTTTTAGTTACTAAAATATATAAAAAATTTATGTTTAAGTATAAAAAAGATACCTACTTTTGAACAAATAACAGAATATTTTATAATTTTCTTTTACAAAAGACTTATTTTCATATGTGTGTGTATATATGTGTGTGTGTGTGTGTGTATGTGTGTGTGCAAGTGGCTGAAGAGAGTCAGACAGCCTGTAGCTGGAGGTAGAGGCATTTTTGTGCAACCAGACAAGGATCTGGTAACTGAACTCCAGTTCTCTGAAACAAGAACGTGTGGCCCCTGAGCCATCTCTCCAACTTTATATTTGAGGATATTTTAAAATATTTGACTGTATGGCTGATTATTTTCAGTGTATTACTTTACTACTACTGAATTAGAATGTGTGAACTGGAATGCTTGTGTATCTTTGTGTGTCTTTCCGTTCTGCTGAAGCCAGCTCTGCCTGCGTGACTTTCTCTCACACTCCAAATTGTTGGTATTTTCTGAAAAGTTCTCCATGTTCTTGGATGCTCTCTACTCTACAGTTCTGCCTTCTTTCCCATGCACAAATACACACAATCCACACTTAACTCAGCCTTGAGAAAACTGACCTTATTCAGGCACGTCCTTCGTTTCTTATGAATTGGGTCACTCAGCAGCTCTGTTTCTGGGTCATGAACTCATTTCCTCCACAGATTCTTCACCTCCTTTGGAGCTCTAAAATTTTCCCAGAGAAGAGTCTTCAAAAAAAAAAAAAAAAAAAAAAAAAAAAAAAAAAAAAAAAAAAAAAAAAACCTCTCAACTGCAAATCTCGAAGTACAAATGAAACTGAATAGGGAACAGTTTATAATTGGTCAGTCATAGAGGATTTGGGCTTCTGTCTGTTGAGATCAGCTGCAGGATTTCACAGATTGACCCTGCTGGGCTTCCGTTCCTGGCTTCAAGTCTTTGCTGAAATCTAGCTGATTGCTATTGTGAATATGTCTCAGCCCTCTCTTCTTAGTAGGTACAGGAACTTTGCTTTTGTTGACAAAATAGAAAAGCTTCCTTTCATAAAACCTCAAGGCTAATTGAAAATGCAAAAAAGAAAAATATCCTACAGTCAAACCCCTTTTTCTCAGTTTGTTCCACCGGGCACTACTAATTTCAGAAGGCATGAACAGATATTGAGTGAACAAAGTCATTCCCACAGGAGAAGCACTGGCTTGTGAGATCCCCAGATATCTTTACCCTGGAAATTTTCTAGGAAAGAATAAATACACAAAAATTAGCAAGTTATTTTAGCCAGTAAAGATTACACTATGGAGAACATGATTCTTTACATCATATTTTATAAACCCTGGTGACATGCACACATTTAAATAGTGATCATAGTCACCATTATAGTCTTCACTGAGACATCCAATGACTTCCTTGGAGACACATCCACCTCTCATTACTCTTCATTAGAATATTGCACTTAATTTTCTCCAACGCAGCTTTTTTCCTTCAAAGTGTCTACCACAAAGCAGCTTGAACAATCTATTTCCTGGAAAGATAATCTAAAGAATACTGAAATTTTCACTCACAGTTCACATCCCAACATAGACCAATATCTCACAAAGCTTTTATGCTCATATTGTAATTGCTGCTAAAACCATCAGTCATCGCCTACTGCCATAGTGAGCACTTTCTCTGTGAGATGGCGCACCTTCTCCATGCTGAGGTTAGTTTTGCATGACATTGATCACATATGTTTTGAAGGCCCCTGTGTTAAGAGATACTTCCTTAGGATAGCATGGTTGAAAAACAGTGGGGTGGGGCCTTCAGTCTGTGGCAGACTTATCCTTGGCAGGATGCACAGTGGAACCAATCCCTTTCTCCTCTTCTCTCCTCTGCTTCCTGTTCTGAGCTGAGTGCATTTGCTTCTCCCGGGTTATTCTGAATCCCGGCTGCACCCAAAGCCACAGTAACACCCAATTCTAAGCTAAGACCTCTGAAACTCAGAACTAAACAACTTTCTTCCGTAAGTCAGTAAGCTATGTGTTCAGTAACAGAAAGATGGCGAACATTGGTGTCTGTAACAGAACACTGGCTTGTCACAGTTAACCTGTAGATGTACTGAACAGTCTAGGATCAACATATACCTATTCTCCCTGAGTGCACCTTCAGAGATGCCTGTGACTGCTTTGCCTATTGGAAAACAGCATGAAATCTTTATTCCACACTGTGGGATACACCATCATCTCTAATTGTGTTTGTTTATTAGTATAATTTTGTGGAGTTTTCCTTCTTTACCAGACATTTAAATTTTTTCATCACTGTGTGTTTATTCATGAGAGCTGGCAACGTAACAGGCATAGTGTAGCTAGCTAATGATTAGAGTCACAAAGTGATTGCAAACATCAGACTCTGTCCCCATCTGGATTCTTAGTTTTGTGTTCATATTGCCGCACTCCATCATGCAGCCTTGAACTCTTCTTTTATTTGCTTTCCAGAGCCTGATCTGTGGCTGCTAGTCACAGTCATCCTAAAAGTGAGCAGGTGTGAAGGGAATGCCCTGCAGCTTCTGTAGTCAGTGGTCTCTGAGAAGTGGTCAGGTTATATCATGAGCACACACAATTATTGTTTACCATTGTAAAGATGCACAATTTCTGTCAGGTATCAGCTACCTTCAACATGGTTAATGTATGTTCATCTAAAGTTTTCAATCCATATGGACAAGGCTTAAACTACCCAACACTGAATTATATATAAATAAAATCATTAGCTTTCTCAAAACTCACAGGTTCTACAAGTTGTGAATTTTTTAATTATTATTAATTAATAGAGACTGTATGAACATTCTATAAATATAGCATATTGTGAAAAACAAGTTATTGAACTTCAACTATGGATACTATCAAATCTACAGAAATTGCATTTATAAATGCTTAAAAATGTCTGACACTTTATATTCTTTTTGAAAATTAACAATATTTGCTTGCATGTACATGCAATATGTTGTTGCAGAAAGTCAGTTTTTTGATGGTTTTTCGAGGCAGGGTTTCTCTGTAACTTTGAAGCCTGTCCTGGAACTAGCTTTTGTAGACCTGGCTGGCCTCAAAATCACAGAGATTCACCTGTCTCTGCCTCCCAAGTGCTGGGATTAAAGGTATACACCATCACTGCACAGTCTCCATAGTCTGGTTTTAAACTTAATATTGTACCATTTAATTAGTAAAATAAAAAGTATTCTGACTCAGATATGGGGACATTAAAATATCCAAGTACAGTGTACATGTTGTTAATCTACCAAGAAGAACCTCTCCACTTTGGAAATATCCTAGTTAAACACCAGTCCTCAGCATTAGCATACATGACCCTACTTTCTTTGCTTGATACTTGCAGCGGTTGTCAGCTAAGACTGTGAACTGATTTTGATCAAATTTTCACTACCGTGATGAAACACCAGTCCACCACAATTTATCTTAATCTTTCTATCTGTATACAAAAATATATACTTATATACACTCATAAATATTTATCTATATACATGTATAGATACAAAATGAAAGGATATTTTATTTGAAGTATAAACATATGGTATCTTGGACTATAAAGAGGCTATGTTTGTGTCTTAGATTTGTATAGCTTCATGTCCATTAATAGTATTTTATGGGACATATAGGAAAGGAAGTTTCTGTGCTTGGCTTCCCATCACTTACCCATTCTCTGCGAGTCTGGAAGAGGCCTCCCTCATTGCTCAGGTTCTGTAGAACTGGGCATTCTGGACTGTTCGGTCACCACTTTGTAATGTTCCTCATTGTTTTAGAGCACTGAGTCTCTGCAGTTGCTAACCCTTGAGAACAGTTTATAAACATCATCTTCCTGTCTCCTCTGGAGCCTCTCTGACACCAGGCATCCTCAATTTGCTTTGTTCTGACAGGTTCCACCTCTTCAGGATTCAATGGTGTTTTTCCTCCGTGTTTCCTCTTGGTATCATGGCATTTTTGGTACCGTAACATTTTTGGTTTAATTAACACAGTTCATACCTAGCTTACATAAAATCTATGATCTTGATACTGCTGTATTCAACTTTCTCGGACTCCCCTTTTGTCCACATGATGGCTTATCATCCTAACCTCTTAAAGCCCCAGCCTGGATCCTACCCAGGAACTGCCATCATCAGATCATCCAAACAAGTTGTCATTTCTAGAAATTGCGATAACAAGGAAAGGACTCCTGAGATTAAGATAAAAACCCTCAAAATCATCACAGATCTGTGCTTGCTTCTGCTAAATTTCCTATTTAGTCCATTAGTCAGTCTCTTCAAAAAAGCTTCCCCAAAACAAGCCCAAAATGCCCAGGTTTCTTCCCACCACTACCAAGGTTCCAAGGCACTCAGTTTTAAATTAAAATTGGGGTTTTAAGGATGAATATTAATGCTGTGACATTCATAATCTAATTGTGTAATGTTATTTGCCAATGATCTCCAGAGGGATAGAAGGAATATGTAGATGAGCAAGGATTAGACAGAGAAACTGACTCACACCAGCTGACTTTCTGAAAGTCAGGGGCTGCCATGCTAGGTATGCCCTGCAAGAATGCCTTCGCAGGAATGCCATGCAAGAAATGCCATGCTAAAAATGCCACACAGCCATGTTCACAGGTTCAGGATCGAGGAACCTGAGGATGCAACCCACTAACTCAAAAGAATGCCCAAGACTGTT
The DNA here is from genome assembly GCF_014885135.2 of Alexandromys fortis. Taxonomy (NCBI): domain Eukaryota; kingdom Metazoa; phylum Chordata; class Mammalia; order Rodentia; family Cricetidae; genus Alexandromys; species Alexandromys fortis. The sequence continues at coordinate 350,468 of NW_026068220.1, forward strand.
GGACTCCCCATGCTAACTTTAGTAGCTAGCAATAACTTACAAGTTTTAGCTATATACAAATATATGCACTGAGCTCTCTAAAATCCACTGAAATATTTCATGGCAATTTCTAGATGTTAAACATTACCCACTCATACTTAAAAATCTTTAAAAAGTACAATGCAATTATTAATAGTAATACTTTCATATTATTAAGTATGTAATCTTTGTTTAAGGCCTTGAAGCTATGGAATGCATGCATATTGATGTATTAGTCAGAGCTCAGATATTATCCTTTCTTTCTTAAATATTTTTTAAACCTCAGTAGTTCCCTCACTGTATTGGTTGGAGTCATGTCTTGTGCTGCCTCTTGGATGGAATCACTTATCAGTAGATTTTTAGGTGATTGGCTTAATATGTTTATTGTGTTTTTCTGTTAACATCTTATCTAATGTTCCATTAATACCTAATATATTGTACATTAGCACCATTGATTCTTGTTTGATCTGCTGTTTCTCTAGAGATAGAAAATGATGGTCTTCCTCAGAAGTTAATGACAAGGTAGATGAAGTAGATGAAGGCTTTAATTTAATTTAATTATTTGTGTTAAAATAAACTTAACCTATAATGAAGACTAAATCATTGATTCTTTGTCATGATGTCAGCTATTTCCTGAAATACCTGATTCCTAAGCTTCAAGAATAGACCACTGAGAATGGTATAAGGACGGTGGTAAAACCACTGGTTCCCACTTGTTGATCAGCTTTCATGTGATGATACTGTTGTGGCTTTCCTACTGTAATTAGTACACTGGCATTGTCAAGTACAGTCAGAATCAGATTGTCACCTGTGTCCTTGAATCATAACCATTACAATATTTAGGAAAACCATATACATGGGTGTAAGCTTGAGGCATCTTAATATCAAGCAGTTGCTTTGCATTCATTCAGTTGCGTTTTTATTGGTACTTTTCTCTTCATTTGTTTGTCTAAATACTGACCTACAGGCCTTGCCCTAAATTTTATTTAAAATGAAACCTCTAAGCTACAAAATAATTTTCTTTCCTCCTCAGACAATTTTCTTAAGTTGTTTTATTCTGATGTAGTTTAAAAACTATGCCTGGAACTTAAAAATATTCTGTCCTCCTGATATAAAATATATAAGCATAGCAGTGGTTCACACTGATTTGTAATATATCTCATTTAGCTAGTCTTTGCTTTATTTTCCCAAAGTCCACAGCAGGCACCTCAGAGAATACTTTCAAAAAAAATCTTTTGCTGTTGTGTAGATTCCAGAGCTATTATTTAGCAGCATTTGCGGCAATTTATTTTAATGATTTGTCTCATTTTTAGTATGCAAAGATAAATAATTAAGTATAATGCAGTCTACCATGCTGAATGCTAAGGCTGTGGCACACAGTAGCTGTATAAACTCCAGCATCTATTAGCATTCCCTGCCCTCCAAACTCACAAGCTGCTCCTTCCCTGCTCTGTATGTAGACAGCCTCCTAATTACTCCTTAAGCTCCATGAACAATGAGAGTTTGTTCAGATAAAACAGCAAATAAACATTCTCTACCTGTAAACAAACCATCTCTGTGGGACAAAAATAAGTGGTTTTCTCTTGTCATTTTTCCATTTGCTTGTTGAAAACAAGTCCTCAAGTCTTTGTTGTTACTTAGAGCCAGGCTCATTTTAAGATTTCAAGGTAATTTATCAATTTGGTCTATTTAAAAATATTATTTTCTATATATTCTATTTTTTATTGAAAACATCAGAAGGAAATACATAACTACATACATACACATATACACATACATGTACATATACATAGATACTATATTTATTTATAGTAAACTTTTAAACAAAATATACGAGTTCAAAGTTGATATATCATATAATGTATATATTTCTACAATAAGTATATATATAATTCATGTGTGTGTAAATATACATAGAATAAGATGCACACATGCAGCCAACAGGTGGGTGCAATTTTATTACTGAGTTGCGCTTTTGTGACTTGTGTCTCCACTACTGCCCTGGCGCTTGTCCTTATTCTCTTCTATCTGCAGCCTATTGTAGATTCTGGGAACACTTTCCTGGGCGATGAATTTAGGAAATATCCCCTTCATAAGGCTTTGGTACTGTACTTTCCATCCAATGAACTACGTTTATTGTTCTTATTTTTCTTGTTTAGCCAAAAGCTTGTGATCCATATAACCATGGACTTGTTTAGAAACAAAAGATTGCCTGTGCCAGAAGACTTAGATGGAAGAAGCCATGTAGTCAAGAACAAAGCGGAGGACCTTTGGATAACTGTGATGCTCTGTGAACTGAGCCTTGGTAATCAAGCAAACAGAATAAAATCACAGACACTTAGTTCATAACAGAAAATTTTTACTTTGGTTTACAGTTGTGAGGAGTTCAAAGACTGGAGGGCCTATTGGTTCAGTCTCTGGTCTCCTGTTAAGTAAAAGTGACACTAAGAATCTCATTTAAAATCTAGGTGTTGAACTATAACATACGAATGATGTTAATTGTCTTCTGAGTAGTATACATGAAAAAGGGGTAACATAAAATCACCATTAAATCTATTTTCAAGAAAGGTAAAATTGTCCTCAAAGGTTAAAAGCACTGTATGTTAAATAAAATTAGAAATGATGACTGAAGGATGAGACATTAGATGACATTCAGTTTGTAAATATGAAGAGGTTAAGATAAAATATCCTAATGTATTTCATAACAGGTAACAGGATTTAAGAGAACGTGAAGAGGCATGTAACACACCCTAAAGTGAAGCACACAGTAAAGGAAACTATGAAAAGAAAATGACAGAATATTAGAGGAACAGCATCAGAGAAGTCCTAACTTGCTCATACTGACAAAGAAATTAAGAATTTCTACATCCGTCAAGTAGAACTTGTATAATTAATGGTTTACATAGGCCTATCAGAGTGTACTTATTAAAAACCATAGGGAAAATTAAAACAAGTTATCTTCAAAAGTTGTCCACAGCTGGGACAACAGGTGCGTACCGCTGCCCTTGACAATGTTGATGCATAGATCGTGTGAAAAAAATATTCTAGCTACAAATAGTATGTGGAATGCGAAGAAACAAAGGTTCAGGCTTCATAGCCAGGCAAATAATATAGCTTGCATTCTCTTAGCCCTTATTTGGAGATTAATCATGGCTATGTGAATGTCTTTGGTAGCTTTCTTGGTTAGTCATGAGTAACAATCATTCTCATTCTTAAAATAGATGGTTTGTTATCCTTTGAAGTGTCTGACATTTTATTTTCAATTGGGTTATTACACATTTCTGATTAAGATCAGTATAAAAGGCAATACTTATTAGTCAATGTTACTACAGGAAATAAACTTTTATTTAGAGTTTTATAATTACTCCGGGGATAATTCCCTTAAAGTAAAGAATGCTATTAACACACACACGTACACACATACAAGAGAGAGAGGAGAGAGAGAGAGAGAGAGAGAGAGAGAGAGAGAGAGAGAGAGGAGCAAGTAAAACAAAACAATTCCAACAAGTGAATTTGAAATTGAGAAAGTTAAAGGATCGGAGGTGGAAAATTACAACACATCTGTGCATTCCGAGCCAATAATTATGATCAAAAAAGAACACACATCACCTTCTTACTTGTGACCTGCAAGAGAATTAAAACACAGAATGTGCTTTGTTAGACATCTCTCCTGGTTTGAAAATTTATGACTTTAAGTATTTTGGTAAGATCAAGGCATGGTGGGAGATGCCTGTAATTCCAACACTGGAGAAGCTGAGGCAAGAGGATCACAAGTTTCAGACCAACATGGACAACTTAGAAAGACAATGTCTCAAAAAAAATAGTGAAGGGAGGCTTAGCCTGTTTATTTTAGTATATATATAAATGTAATTGCCTGATTTCCTTAGCAGAATTTTAAAAACCACTATGTTAAGAAGAAAATGTGCTTGGTTTCTCCAAAACATGAAGAAGGCATCTATAAACAGAATGACTTGATTCATTTTAACTTTGTCAAGAATCTTCCATCACCTGTATTGGAAGCCATAGAAAAAGACTCATGCCAAAGGTCTGTTCTTTCCTAAAACCTACAGTGAACCTTTGATTTGTTGTCAAATAGAGTGACTGTGTCTACATGAGCTAAAAGATAGGACGTGCGCACTATCCATATGAAGTCATACAGAGGCACCCAAAGAAAATGGAGAGCTTGTTCCTTCATTTGGAAATGGGTTATGAGCATAGAGAGAGCCAAGGGAGAGCCTGTCACCAGGACTTCTGGATTTACACACGGCTATGTTCAGAAACTGCTGAAACAGAGAAGGCTGGAGGAGACAAATTTCATAATATTCAGAAGAGCCACAGAATGTTCCTGCTGTTGCTGTGGTGGGTGGGTGCACCCATACACTAAGGCTTAAAGGAGTTAAACCATCTTTGTGTCAAATGGAGGAGTAAGAAGGGATGGCCATGCTGTCAGCCAGAAAAACCTGATCTGCACCTACACAGATGAAAACTCACCCTTTGTGAGAATCATCCATCCTTAATGACTGTGCTTAACAAGTCTTAGGAATTGAGCAGGGGCTGGAAAGGAGAACTGTGGGCTCATGAATTGACTGCCCTTGTTTCAGAGAGAGCTTCCAATCTTACTTCAATAATAGACCTCTCCCAAGGCTAATTGCTATGAATGATAGATGGCTAGAAATATTTTAAAACAGACCCTCCCTCCACTCACATATTAAAATAAAGCTAAGGAATATGTTCACGATTAATACTGAAGTCTCGTTTTATCATATTTAATATGTCTAGTCTGGTTCAGTGAAGAAATAAAGAATGAATGCCATCCCAAAGTTGGCTAGAAAAACTCTGAACAAGAAGTCGCTTTGTACAATAACCAGTTGTGTAGCATCTTGTAATTTACCACCTGCTGTAAGAAGAAGCTTCTATGATGTGGGTTGAGTAAAGTGTTGATCTATGCATATTGCAATATAACATTCAAAGTCATTTTATTCCTATGTTCTCTAGCAGAATAATAGCAGTCGATTTCTCACTAGACATATGCCTCATCTAGACTCATGTTCTTGACCATTTTAGCATTGTCAGCTAAAATTCTTGACCATTAACATCTATCCCTTGGAAGAAGCCTTAAATCCAATCAAAAAGTAGTTGTCTACTCTAACAGCATTTGTATCTCTTTTGTACTAGTATATTTGCCAGTAGCTCTTGTTGTGGTCAAAGAATTTGCTTTTTGGTGAGGTGATACTGATGATCAATCACCCTTCTCCTCTGGTAAGGAGTAAAGTATCACCTAGCACCATGAATCCTAGTAAATAAGGGGGAAGCTTCTAGTTAGGCAATAGCTTGACTTCTCCATGTTCAATAATATGTCATTTTTTTTTCAGCAATAAGGCCTGACCACAGGTTATGGAGAGTAATCAGCAGTCTTAGAATAGGATTTGATATCTGGGGGTTACTAAAGGAGTCCTGTGGCCAGTGGCTCAATACAATGTAGCCCATTCCTGAAACTAGAAATTTTTACTTGATACCATAAAATGTCTAGATGTTGGATTATCTTCACCATTTCAGGTCCTGAATTTCAGGTCTTTGACCCATTTTTAACTGATTTCTGTTAAAGATGAGAAATAAATCTTTAATTAAATTCTCTTGTAAGTATCTTTAAAATATCATCTATCTTATTTCTGACACATGAATTATTAAGATTTGTTTTTATCTATGTACATGTTTATGTATCTGTGTTGAACGTATGCCACATGTGTGTGTGTATATCCACAGAGGTCTGAAAGGGGCTGGAGTTTCAGGTCTTTGTGGACCACTAAACTTGCATTCTAGATTCTGAACTCGGTTTCTCTTAATTAAGCTAAGCCACCTATTCAGGACTTCTGATAAGTATTTCATGACTAGTCTGTTATACTTATTTTGTTCTGGCATCATGCTGTTCTTGTCACGAGGGTTCTGTAGTAGAATTTGAGGTCATGTATTGTGATGTCTTCAGTTGTGTTCTCTCTGTTTAGGATTTCTTTATCTACTTTCAGGCTTTCATAATTCTACATGAACTCTAGGGTATTTTTTTAATTCTATGATGGGAGTTGCATTGAACCTGTAGACCACTTTTTATAATCTAGATGTTTTAAAAATGTTTTCAATCCATAAGTCAGGGAGACCTTTCTATCTTTTAGTGTCTATATTTTTATAAATAAGAGACATGAAAAGTAAAATCAATCCTCATTTAAACTAGCTATAATTAAGAAAATGAATGTATCAACATTCTGGTGAGGATATGTGGACAGAAAAATCCTTCTCTCTTGGTAGTAATATAAATTGATACAGATACTATGGAGTTTCATAAAAATGATAAATATGGAAGTACTATTTTACTCTGACTCAGCTATAATACCTCTGGGGATATACCAAAAGACTCTTAAGCCATGCCATAGGGATAACTGAGCAACCATATTTGTAGCTGCACTATTCATGATGGATACAAATGGCACCAACTTAAATGCCCACCAGCAGAAAATTGGATAAATAAAATAAATTGCATAAACAATATGAAATGTTATGTACCCTTAAAGAACGATGACATCATGGCATAACTGGTGCAGTGAAGGGAACTTGAAATTTTATGTTACTGAAAAATAACCTCAGAAATATAAATACGACATTTTACCTCTCGCATGAAGCTCATATATTTTTGTTTGTCTTTGTGTGTATGGGTGGACAACATAGTTCATGAAACTGAAAAGGCTTATGTAAGAGGGAAGAAAGAGATTTTATGGGAGGCAGGGGAGAGCAAAACCTAGTAAGGTTCCTGTCACCTGCACACAAAGAGGCTACTGAGAAAAGGGAGGTAACCAGAAGAGGGTCACACAGATAAGAGAAGAGAAGGACCAATAAAACAATGTGAGTTAAAAAATATTCCCATGAAAATCATTACGTGTGTGTGCATTTAAAGCTGTGTTGATGCTTTCTTTGCTCAGACAGCTCCCTATCCCGAGTGGCAGCTTTTCTTTGCTTTCTGGGAAAGATGGATAAAAGTGTCATTTTCATGAGCATCCTCCTGCTCTCCTGGGACATAGAGAAGTTGAAATGTTTCTCCTTACAGTTCTGATGGGGGTACATCTTTGCTCAGGTTCAACAAGTGAACTGTTTGCCCCTGGCCTATTTTTCTGCAGTTCACAGAAACTGGGGGCTTGATGTCTCTTTGTGAGTGAGGGTGATGCCAAAGAGGCAAACCTGAGCTTCAGTTCCTCTGTGAAGTTGAAAACGCCAAGAGAAAAGACTCACTCAAAGGGATAATTTAAAAATGGTAGGAAAAAATTTTAATCTATCAGGTAGATACACGCTTATTTGCTAATATACTTAATACAAATTAGGGATATATTACTTTCACCTTTAGAATATAAAGAATAAAATTTAACAATTTTATGAAATTAAAATATATTTTAGTTTATTTATTTGTAAGTGTGTATATATGTGTATATGATGTGATTTTCCTGAGACATGAAACCTGTGGCTTTAAATTTAATGTTTATGTCAANGCCACACCAGTTTGGAGTTATGATTAATAGGGTGTTATTTATTTAAAGGGGAAAAAACTTACAGATTACCGTCCCAGACAACAGCCATCTGCACAACCAGGAAGGGAGTCTAGTCTCCAGCGGAGCAGGAAGTGAAGAGAGCGAGCAGAGGAAATAGCCGCTTTTTTAAAGGGAGAGAGACCACGCCCCAAAGGGCGGGTATCACAGCAGCTATTGGTTGGAGGGGCGGAAGGACCTCCTGCAACAAAATTTAGCAATTCTCCTATGAAATTAAAATACATTTTAGTTTCTATATTTGTATGCATGTGTGTTTATTATGTATATGATGTGATTTTTCTGAGATGTGAAACCTGTGGCTTTAAATTTAATGTTTATGTCAAAACTTTGAGAGAATTATATGTGTTTTCTCTCACATTTGATTTAAGTGATTGAAAATAAAGTGTATTCTCTAAGTAAACTGTAACTACAAAGAAAAGTTCCAGACTTAGTATTACAATTCTCAGTAACGAAAATTAATGGTGATTGATTGATTGGATGAAAAATGAAAAAATTAAGAAATTTGTGGTTGTATTGCTTAAGCCATTAAATGCGGCCCTGGGAGTTTAGAATATTTTAAATTAAGAACTACCAGAATATGTCAAGAATATGTGCAGTCAGCGACAGTAAAAAATGAGACAATTTTAAGTGACTCTTAAAGTTCATTTTATTTTGGTACTTAGATGGTATTTAGTGATTTAGAAAACTGGTGAGATTACCTTGTAAATACAAATTCACAAGGAAAATCTTTAATTATAGCCACATAGGAAGACATTCACGAAACTGAGATTCCTGGGGAATTCTAGTGTAATTATAGGACATGAGTAACTGTGTTCAATGTAAACTCAGTGGCAGACACACTTGGCACTTAAGCTGTCAGTGGTGTGATGTATGGATCTGGGCAAAACCAAATATGCAAAGGAGACCGAGAAGATTCCTGTAAGCTCAGTGGAGGGCTGGGGAAAGGGTTGTCAACATTATCATGAGTATGGCTTGCAGGAAATACTCAGAGAGTTGGAATAAAGAAATAATCTATAGATAGAAGAAACACCAGCTATTCACAGAAGAACATTCTTACTACCCTTTCTTGGAAAAGGTACTGAAACAAGTGGGATGGAAAATAAAACCCCACACAGTAAAGTGAATGCTTACTGATATTGCAGTTCCACCACTGTTCATACCTGCCAGTAAATATTTTTAAAATCCAAAAGATCACATAGCTGGAATATTAATTCCAGTAATAAAACAGTACCATAAAACACAGATAAATCAAACAGTGAAACAAACCTAACAATGATGTCATCCTAAACCAGTTCCAAAGTCATCACTCCAGTTTCCTACATGTTCTTAACATGCATGTTATCAGATGTCCTGGCTGCTGAATAGATTCTGGAAGACTTATATACTATAATGCTTAGAAAAGAAAGTCGTGGAAATAATTCTACAGCTAATGAAATTGATAATAGTTCAAAGAAAGAATTTTATTATCAACATGCATCGGAATAAGGAAAGATGAACTTCTGCTTAAGAGCTAAAGAATCCAGTAACAAAAACATATTAAATGACATACAAATAAAAATCTTTGAGGCCCTTTCTCTAGATTCATCCATTTACCTGCAAATTTCAAGATGTTATTATTCTTTACCACTGTGAACCATTACCATTCTTCAGTTGAAGGGAATCTAGGTTGTCTCCAGTTTCTGGTTATGTCAAACAATGCTGCTATGAGCATAGTTGAACACATGTCCTTGTGGTGATTGAGCATCTTTTGGTATATGCCCAACAGTGGTATTTGTGGTATTGAGGTAGATTGTTTCCTAATTTTCTGAGAACTCGGTATACTGATATCCAGAGTGGCTCTATAAGTTTGCACTACCACCAGCAATGGAGGAGCTTACCCCACATCCTCTCCAGCATAAGTTGTCATCAGTGTTTTGATCTTCGCCATTCTTAGAGGTGTAAGATAGAATCTCAAGAGTTGTTTGGATTTGCATTTCTCTGATGGCTAAGGATGTTGAGTATTTCCTTAAAATGTTTTTTGACCATTTTAGATTTGTCTGTTGAGAGTTCTCTGTTTAGGTCTTTACCACATTTTCTTTTGGATTATTTGTTCTTTTAATTTCAAATTTCTTGAGTTCTTTGAATATTTTAGGTAACCCAGATGCAGAAAGACAAATATAACATGTATTCACATCTAAGTGGCTTTTACATAAATCAAAGAAAATCCAGCCTACAGGTCACAACACCAGAGATAATAGACAACAAAGAGGAACCTAAAAGGGACATACATGGATCTACACTGGAAGGTAAAAACAACAAGATCTCCTGAGTAAATTGGAAATGAGGGGATCACATGAGAAGATGAAAGGGGAGAGGGGAGGGAGGGAGACTGAGTGAAGAAAAACATAGAGCTCAATAAAAATGAGAAAAAATTAAAATATGAGGCTCATGTTTGAGAAAATAAAGTCAACTAGAAGAACTCTTAAAATGGGGACAAAATACTGAATATAAAAATTAATGAACTTTGTGTTAGAAGTTATTTTGCAAAAATGGTAAATGTCAGTTTTGTGTCTGAAGTACCCAAAATAATTTACTGTGTAGATTCATCAACATATTTGCAAAAACCAACCAGTAAATATACACCAGTATGAAATTGTAGATATTATTAAATCTTAACAACAGGGGAGAAATAAGGCCAAGAGAAAAATCAATAGTTTCTGAAGGAAGTCTGGAACCCCAGCCAGCATACCATCACACACAGTGCCAAGAACAAAAGAGTAAGCAAGATTTTTTTCCTGTGACCATACATCTTGAAAATTTGATGAAAAGATTCAATTATGAGTTTAGAACTAATGTTAATGTGTTCTAAGGGGGATGAATCCAATTGGATTGGCATCTATATATATCATCTGGGTAATAACAGTCAAAGTTATGAGACAAAAATCCTCCAAAGAAAGCATTGATTTTGTTTTATGCTAGCCATCTACTGCTGGATATGTGGCCTGGGCTTATGTTATTTGTATTCTCACTGAGATTCCATCAGAGAAAACTAATTTTCCTTTGCAAGTAGTTATCAATTAAAGACAGCTCCTGGGTTAGGAATGGAGCTTGTGTCAACTTCCTCTCCCAATGCTGGGACCCTGTCTATCTTAGACCTTTGCAGGCTGCTGCAGTCTCTATGAGTTCCTAAGTGCATCAGGCTAGCTGAGTCCAGAAAATCTGTTTCCTTAGTATCCTCCATCCCTTCTGGTTCTTACAATCCTCCACCTTCTCTTCTGCAGGGTTCCATGAGGTCTGACGGGACAGGGAATGAGAGACCTTGGAACACTCAAACACATTTGAATTACTGAAAAACTAGCTTATATGAGAATTTGTTTACAAGACTTTCTTTAATGAAGGTGAAATAAGGACACTCTGTGAACAGATCTTGTGAAGTCCTTACCACCAAACTTTCCTGAAGTGGGGCTGCAGTCAGTTTACCAGGTGAAAGCATTTGTTGATCTTGTAGAGAAACTGAGTTTGATTCCCCGCACCCACGTGGTGGCTCACAACCAAGAGATCATAATAGTAAGTGGCCCATGCAATATCTTCAGAAGATCATTCAAAATAGTTTCCATGTTTTACAGAATTTTCAGAGGCAAGAGGAAGAGTTTCTATTAGGAACAGGCAATTTTTTTAAAATTGATTTTTATTGAGCTCTAAATTTTTCTCTGTTCTCCTCCCTGCCTCCCCTCTCCCTCTTTAGCCCTCCCCCAAGGTCCTCATGCTCCCAATTTACTCAAGAGATCTTGTCTTTTTCAGTTTTATCTTAGATTTTAGGATATGCCTGACACCCATTAAACCCTGTCTCTTAGTCGTGGCTGAGACAACTAAACCAGTTTCTTGTTGAACTTCATCATTTTAAGGTTGACAGTAAGAGACAACAAATGGTCTTGTGTAGTAAAATGGTGTTCACCCTTGGATCCCAGTTTCAAAGTTGACTGACTGTTTAAGCAGTGACTTTGGTCCAGTCTCTTCCTGCATTTCAACCTACCAGCATGATTTTCCTAAGAGAGAGCTCAGAATTAAAGCCATCGTCAAGAGCGGGTACAACAGATCTTTTTCTTTAAGAAGCAACACAGAAATTTAGATCTAGAAAGCTATTCACTATCAACATTCTGAGATTTCTCAAATTCTACTTAATGAGGCTTTTCATATTTTACAGTTATCTATGCTTGGGGGCTTTCAATCTAAGGTAGGCAACAGGGAATTCAACAGTCCATGCTTCTCTTACTTTCCACGCATAAACTAATGCTTTCAAACAATTCGTTTTGAAGATGTGGGATCATAAAGACAGGTAAGAAAGAGGCTTCCCAGTATCATTTACTGGGGGAAGAAATGAAGTACTGTATGGGATACCTGTGCGCAAATATTAGAGAAGTCGTCCAAGAGAAAGAAAATCTGAATTAGATATCAGGCATTGAAAACGTCTGCTCAGGTCCTTTGGCTACTCTTATAACTGTAGGATTCATGTTTGCTTATTTTATCACAGGAAGTATTTTATTTTGTGTACTTTTGAAATTGCACATATTATAGAATCTTTCTTTGCATGCATAAATTGCACTGAATAATGTTAATGGTCTCTTGTGTTGAAGCTTTTACACATAATTTGTCTCTTTTGGTTGAATTTAGACACATGCGAAGTACCATTGTCCTGATTGTTCTCACAGTTTTGGTACCTGTTGGTCAATTTAAACTATGAAAACCTTTTAATTTTATTTTTGTGTTGGTCTAAGCCAGGACAAATTCATTCTTCTTTATGTAGTTTTATAGTTTTCTTAGTAACATTTGCTGAAGAGACTATAATTTTCCCATTGAGTGTTCTCCCCATTTCTTTTAAGTGTTGGTTGATTTCTGGACTATTATTTAGTTTCATTTGTTTTATTCATTTTAGCCAATACAACTATGCTTTTGAAAATTATGTCTTTTATTATAGGTAACATATATTATATGTAACATAATTACATCCCCTACTTCCTCCCAATACTTCTCTGTATCACTCCCTGATCTCTTTCAAATTCATTTCCTCTTTTTTGATTAATTGTTCTCTCTCTCTCTCTTTCTCTCTCTCTCTCTCTCTCTCTCTCTCTCTCTCTCTCTCTCTGTCTCTCTCTTTCACACACACACAAACACACATAATTCTAAAAATACAACCTTCTCGGTCTGTATAATGTTACTTGTATTTATGTTTTCAGGGATGACCACTTACTAATGAAGGACAAAAGTGTGCTTTTAACTGAGGAAGTCTATTTCTTCCTCTTTTGGTCTTCCATAATTTCTTGTAGTTCTTTGTGCAGGGAGGCGGCATCCTGGGCTTTCCTACATCCATGTTAGCGTGCATGTCTATCATTGTTTTCCTTGTTCAGCTCGTATCTAGGCACTCATGTTGGTGAGAATTTATGGGTGTAGCCTGTGACATCACTAGGAGAAAATCTCAGCGCAAACTCCCTCACCTGCTGGCTCTTACAATGTCTTTCAATCTTAGGCAATGTTCCTTGAGCCTTAGGAGCCAGACTTGTTTTGTACGTATAACCATTGTGACAGGACTTCATAACTCTGCATTTTGATTTGTTGTAGTTTCTGTAGAAGTCTCTGCCTGTTTCAAAGAGAAGTGTCCTTGATGAAGGGTGAGGACTACATTTGTCTGTCAGTATATGGACAGACACTTAGGATGTAACTCGGGATTCTTCTGGTATAGTCTAATAGTGGTCACAGATTCTTTGTTTGACTACACCTTTTCAGTAGAAAATGTCTTCTGTTTATATCAGTATAATCATTTAATTGATTTATTTACTTGGTTTTTATTTATAATGTGTTGTTTTAGGTTGCCAGAATTGTTAAGACTCATGATCCCTATGTTATATTCTGCTAAATATTAGTAAATAACATCCATGAGTAATTTGGGTTAGTTAAACATTCTAGTAATTGCTTTAAATTCATTGCACATTTATTACACAAAGTATCAAAGAACATTTCATAGTTATTTTTATTCATTTATTTTTATTTTGTACAGTGTGTCATATATTCTTCTCTGGCCTGGTACTAGTTACATATGAAGGATAACCCTAACCTTCCTATGTTCCTGGCTCTGCCTTGATTCCATTCTGGGATTAAAAACATGCACCATCGTACCTAATTTAACGTGCTATTAGGGTTAGCACTCAGGATGCTATTCTATCCTGAGTTCTATCAGGAACAATGTATATTCTAGGCCAGTATTGTACCAACCAAGCTACATCTCTTAACCCCAAGGACACACATTTCCCTCCCTTAATAAGGGTTTGTCAAAAGAAAAAGAAAGATCTCATCAGGTATTAATGTGCAACTGTACTCCAGACCATTTTCTTTGTCAGTCACTTTCCACTGGGATTACCACACAGTGTTCACCCAGTGCTTACCCTTCCAGATTTCTCTTTCCAACATGAATGCCTTCCTCCTTATTAAATTATTTTTATATGCTTTATTTTTTTTCTGCGATTTTAAAAAATATTTCCCTATAATATTCTACTGGTTAACAGACTCTAATTCAATTGAACTGTTTTTTATTAAGAAATTAATAATCTCTCTATTTTACAGGAATGATGCATATGTTTCCTTTTAACTTGGTTCATTGCAATAAAATATTTCTGTAGTAATTAGTTAATATAAATAAACTACACTTAACCTGATAATGATGTATTTCCCTCATTAGGTTTTCATCATTAGTCACACAGGAACTATAATATATATATCTTTACTCAGATTTCACTCTGGCTGGGTGTTTTGTATTTGATATATTGACTTTGTGGAATAAGTGCTGTGATTATATGTTTACAAAAAATAGGGAGTAAATAGATTTGAATTTATAATAAATATATGTTAAAGGGAAATGCAGTTTTAAAGATAATGCTTAATTGTCAATAGCAAAGACTTTTGTAAATAAGTGACTAAGTGAAAAACCACAAAGTATTTAACTCACAAGAGGAAATAGGTCTTCAAGTAAAGTTAGAAGGAGAAAGTGGTGGGAGAGAAGTGTCTCAATTATTTTACAGAATTAACTTTTATTTTGTATTCTGTAAAGACAGACATACAGTAAGAAGTCACTGAAATGTGCCCACTCTGTATGGTAATTTAAATATTTGCCCTGATTGTTGCTACATTATATATGAATATTATTAAAATGTTGCATTTTAGACAATTTATGGAACCTATTTAAACTAATTACTATTTAAATCTCAATCTTACAGTAAAAAAAACAGAAAATAATTATTGTGTCTTTAAAAAAATTTATGAACAATGGAAATGATTTACCTTTGCCAAAACATGATACTTTTCTCAAATATTTGTCCAAATGAACTTAGATTTGCCTCTTATAATTATTATCAAATGTATTATGGTGTTTACCTTTTTGAAAATATGAAGAAAAGAATCTGCTGTACAAATCATACTGCCTTTTCACAGAGTCCTGCAAAAATCAAACTGTATCGTAACATGCAAAGCTTGTTCATTTTAGGACAGTAAGTTCTCAAATAAAAGGATCATTTTAAAATAATCATTTCAAGGAAACCTTAGTTCATTTTATTTTAACAAAAACATTCTAATGTGTGATTTAAACTGAGGCAAGTGTTCACTTAAAAGCCTTCTCCAGGTCTTGCCATTAGGGCACATGGTTCAGGAAAATATTCCTTTTAGGTAAACACATTGAATGCTTTCCAAGTAGACAAGAGGACACAGTGTGGCTTTCATTCATTATTAAACATGAAACGAATTGACAATAACAAAATATCATTAATAATACAAAGTTAACCGAATTTTAATATACCATGAAATGCTAGAACACTTTCTTGTGTCAAGTGTAAGACATAAGGAAACAGTAGAAAGTCTTTTGTGCCTCACACAAAAACAAATTAAAAAACGAGGTACAAATTCTGTGATAGATATTTTAACAACTACTTTTCTCATTAACTTTTCCTAGTTAATTTCACTTCAAAAATTGCATTAAATAATTACTGTTCATGCATCTACCTTATGAACGAAGATCATGAAATTGGCAGATAATCTGACCTACAGCCATGCCCTGAACATTTTACTCATCTGCAAATAAAGAACTTAAAAGTGGCTTGAACAGAGAGATTCATATGAGAACTTTGGAATAAGTCATTCCAGACCTGGAATATTAGGGTATTAGCTACACCTCTCTGAAGTAGCCGAATTGGGAAACTGAAATATACATATACACTAGACTTGCTTATAAGATGTGTCCAGTCACTCAGCAATGACTGACTCACACCTGAAAGGGTGAGAATCCGGTAATTGTTCAGTTCACGAATCTGGATGTCTCAGCTGTCCCAGTCAGTGAAGTTCTGGAGGATTCCTTGAAGCTTATACTCAGATGAGAAGACTAAACTCAGTTCTGTACACTGAAGGAATGACTCAGCGGTAGGATAGATAGACTAGCGAGCAAGAGAGAGGGTGAGCAGGCTAAGCAAAGTTCCTTCTTCCATGTCCTTTTATGTAGCCTGCCAACAGAAGGGCTGGCCAGATTTAGGGCAATGGTCTTATGTTAGATAATCTGACTAAAACTAAAGCAAACAAGCACTCCTCATAGGAATTGCCCAGCATCTAGGGTTTTATATGATTCTAGACTAAGTCAAGTTTATAAACATGACTAGCCATCATACCGAGAAACCTTATCACTTCTTTAGCTATTAAAAATCAATATTTAAAATTTGGGCTGTCTCATTTAAACCCAAGAATCTTAATATCTATTTATTTACTTCATTCTATTTTTCTGGTACTTAATAGCATTTAAACACAATGTATTAAAATGCCATTTTAATACTATATTATATTTTATAATGTAAATTTTAAAGTATGTATTTCCACTGAACTAGGAATTGGAGGAAATTTAGTAAACTGTAAAAATGTGCAAAAATAGAAAATCCTAAATCTTTCAGAGGGAGAAGGGATTATATGAGTATAGAGGTCAAGATCGTGATGGGAAAACCCACAGACTATTTACCCCAGCTAGTGGGAGCTCACTAACTCTGGACTGAACTTGCATAGGACCGAATTAGGCACTCTGAATGTGGGTGACAGTTCTGTGGCTTGGGCAGTCTATGGAGCCATTGGCAGTGGGACCAGGATTTATCTCCACAAGATGAGCTGCATGTTTGGAGCCCATTCCCTATGGAGGGATACCTTGATGTGTGTGCGTGGAGGGGGCTTGGTCCTGTCTCAACTTGGTATGCCAGACTTTGTCAGCACACCATGAGAGACCTTACCCTTTCTGAGTGGATGGGGGTTGGGTGGAGGGAAAGTGAGGGGAGTGGGAAAACGGGAGGGAGGGAGAACTGTTGTTGGTATGTAAAATAAAAAAGAAACTTAAATAAAAAATTAAAAAAATAAAATATTGAAACTTTTCATTTTAACTTTTATATTATTTTGCTGCTTTGAACAATAAAGAGCTTGCAACATAAAAGAAAAACTTAATGAGTGAATTGCAACATATTTCAGATGGCAGCTTTGAAACTTCAAGAGTTGGGGAAATGTACTTGTAGACATGACATGGCACCCTGGGTACTTAATGATCTCAAATGCTACAGGGGCCTCCTTTACACTGAGTGTTCTTTGAGCTTCCTGTTGTTGTAGCGCACAGAAGGACAGAATTATTGTCAGGGCCCAGTCAGCTTCCATTGCCAAGTTTTGGCTCTTTGTTCTTCAAATTCACACTGAAAAACAAAATCATTCTTTATTGAGGTCAGGAAGAAATAAATATTTTCGAGAACAATAATATCAATTGATGTCCTCATGCGAAGTACCTTATGAGTACTAGGAAGAGGTCCTGTGGGAATTAGTTGACCATGCCCACAAATGTAAATAAATAAGTTGAAAAAAATCACTTGTCTAGAACATGAGCACAGTACATTCTCCCTATTGTTTAGAAAATTTTTGACAATATTTATAAATTTGAAGAACTCATCTAAAAATTCTCATTTTATTCAGACATCTTCAACCTGCTAATTGTGTTTATATTTTGAAGTAAGGAGTGCTATTTTGTTCCCATAAAGATTTGAGGGATTGCTCATATTGTTGCAACCTCTGCTGGCAAAAGTGATGTCTGCCCATTACATCTAAGTCATAACATTCCACATCAGCAAGACACGGCAAAAGATTATAGGTAGGAAAATTAGTTACCAAGGGAAACTAATTGAAATATACTAGAACAAATGTAAATCACTCATCTTTTAATGATTCAGAAATGAAATAATGGTGACCCTGACTGTTCTTTCTGCGTAGTAAGACTTACTACTTCCCAAGACCCCTGATTTTGAATGCTGGGATGCAGTCCATAGAACTGCCTGCATCTGAACACTTACCTCTACTCAGTTCTGAGAGAGCGCTTAACTCGCTGAGACAAAAATTTTGATTTTATCACATTCTTATTCAGCCTAAGAGAAACATTGTATAAGTCCTTTCTAATTGTTAAAAAAGTTGTAGATCAGGGGATTAATAGCAAAGTGGCTGTGTATCTGCTGTCTGTAATGCCCAAAGATTCCGTTTCCTTTCTGTTGTTGTCTCAGCGTTCAAACAGTCTGAGAGCTCGTCTGTGGTAAACGCACTCTGTTTAATTCAGTGGGACAGTTCCTTAATTTGTGCACCTCGCCTGCTGTCACTCACAGTCTCCTTTTGTTGATTTAATTAGATAAAGCTCCATGTTAATCACTTTACAATTAAACTTCTGGAGTCTCGCATTGGAAAAATATAATCCTTCTATGAAACAAGAAATAAATAAATAAATCGAGCTCAGTAATAAAATGAATTTGCATTTTTGCAAATGCGTTAAACAGCCGATGAATTATTCAAGACTGGATGTTGATTCTGCAGACTTAATGAGCCTCTCTAATTTGACTTCCATACAAAATTACAAATTTCATTCCATGTTTATGAATTGAAAAGTGTTCATTAGCAAAATGTATTCATCAATGTCTCATATATTATTGCAAGGAAAGCTTTTAAAAGTTTGGACTAGTAAATTTTGTTCTATCATTATAAGAAGAATTCTTTCATAGATAAAAGTGTTTCATTAATGTATTAATTTTTACTAATCTATATCTTCTAATCAAAATATAGGTAAAAGTCCATTTATTTTTGTTATGATTTCTTTTTTTCTTATATCATGCACCAGGCAACTGTGAAGAAACCAGCCATGTATATTTCTTGCTGCATAGAGGTATTTTACTTGATCTCGGTGATGTAGTTTAAAGTTTTAGTAAACTGGATTTCATTAAGATTCACATTTATTCAAAAGAAAAACACTTCTTACTCCTTGAATGTATCTTCTTTTCCTAGGAAACAGAGCCAATAGTTACCACTTATCACTGAATAAAATTATCACTGAGGGACTGGAGCATTGACTCAGTGGTTAGTGATTGCTGCTTTGGCAGAGGACCCTCTAGTTTCCCAGTACTCACAAAAGACTGCTATTAGCTGCCTGCATCTCCAACTCCAGAGGATCCAAGGCCTTCTTCTTACCTGACAGGCATTGAATTTGTGTGCAAACCCCACACAACACACACACATATATTCATAAATAAAAAATCATTAAAATAAAAATAACAATCAAAATTAACAAATGATCAAAAGTAACATTCCATGTCTGTGTTTTTTGAAAACTTCATGTAGCACTTAAATTGCAGCACAGACAAGAATAATGTTTAAATAACAGGATCTGGTAATAGTTACTAACCTTATTTGCCCTATATTTGACTTATCTTATAAAATCAAATGATAGCACGTGTTATTTGTATTGTATCATGTCATAAAGAGGAAACTGAGACTTAGAGTTGAGCTAATGTCCCCAGTGGTCATGAGTTTCTTATGGGCTTCCTTCAGAGTTGCAGCAACTGTCTCTTTGAGGGATTGCTCACTGAAGATGCAACTTTGTGCTCTATCACATATTATTTTTATGGTTATTTTTAGTGTTTTTTTTAATTGAAATAGGATCCCATTCCTCTTCACTTTTGCTCCTTCAGCCTCTCCTAAATGGTCACCCTTGAACCCCTCCCATGTTCCTACTACTCTTTTCTTAATTATTAATATTAATATTATTATTACCATCATTATTATCACATTTATTATTATATATTATCATATATTAAATTTTATGTGTATATAATACATGATTTAATTATTATGATGTATATGTATTATTCCATATAATTGGTGTGTGTATGTGTAAATATGTATATGGTTTTAGTTGTTAATATGTATATGGTTTCAAGGCTGTTCACTCTATTGGACAACCAATAATGGTGGTCATCCTTGTGTGAAATGCTAATTACACACACACTGACATTTAGATAAAACAGTCCAATGCTATCTTTCTGTTATCTAACATTTTCCTATTATTTATCATGTATCCATCATCTGTTCTCTATATATTATCTATTTTTCATATCTTTTATGCATCTGTGCATCATCTATCATCTATCTCTACATATCATCTCTCTATATAAACAACATATCATCTATTACCTATTATTTTTCTATTTATTTTTGGCTGTCTAACTACTTTATTATAACTATGTCTAACCTGTTTATTATAACTATGTCTAACTATGGGATGCATGAGGCTGAACTTTGCTGATGATGGCTATGAATGCAGTCCAACACAAAACTTTAAGTGATTTAATTTTAAGATTTTCTTTTGTAACTCAGTTATTTGTTTTGAAAATGCCTGGTCTAATTTATCAATCCATCTATCATGTATCTATAGCTTTTAATCTGCCTATTGTTTAAACTATTTACATATGGACAAATATAAAGGAATGTCTATAGTGAATCATCAAAACCAGCTTATAAGATGAAAGTGGAGGAGACTAGAGGACATGACTAGAGACAATTTAAAATAGTGTGAGCAGACATTTGTGGGTGTTTCTAGCGAGAGTTAGAAGATAGTTAAATCAGTAGTAAAAGCTATGGCAATAGAATTTCAGATGCAAATGAAGATCCCATTGGATTTAACTGAAACTTATTCTGTTATGCTTTGGCACAGACTGCAGGTTGATGAGTTTTGGTTATACCCTGAGCTTTAATATACTGGACTAGTTGATTATTTGAGCAACAACTAAAGCAATGGTAAAATGATACTTTTTGCTTTCCCATGACAAAATACTCTTAAGATGCAATTTAAAGGAGGACGGGTTCATTTGGCTCACACTTTTAGGAGATACAGTTCATGGCTAGAAAGTCATGGCAATAAGAATGAACAGCTGGGACATCCACCTTACCTCATGCAGTGAGCAGAGAGAAAGAAGCTTAGGCAATATAGAACTCAAGTTCTACTCCAAATGCCTCTTGGTCCAGGCAGACACCTGCCTCCAGGCTGACCTCCTGGTGGAGATAAATGGTTTAATGCTTGAGCCTCTCTGTTCACATGAATACTGCAACAGTGGTGGATACTGACACCAGTTAGCCGATTTTATAGTAAAAATCAAGAGAAAAGTAAGAGTCAAATTATTTAAAAATTTTTCTGGTTGGTCAGAAATGAAACATTTTTTGGGATACAGGCAAGCAAAGTGTGTTCTATAGCAGTCACTGAAAAGTCGTCTCCAAAATATGTATTCCATGACAGCCATCACAGGTTCAATGTTATACAAATACAGATTTGCCTTAAAGACTTTAAATAATGGAATCATTTCAAAAGGGAACCTAAATAGCCCTAAAACTCAGTACTGCTTCAAGACCAATGCCTTCGCTGTCACTCAGAAAGTCAGAGGACAAGACAGTCATGATTCACCCTCATGCTGGGGATGGATCATGATTTCCATATGGTATTGATTTTTGGCCATTGTAGAAAGCAAGAGTTAAGGAAAGAACGTGGCTTCCCCAGCTGTGAAACTAGGAAGCTCGCAGCAAGATTGGAAGCCTAGCAAACAGCAGTGAGAGTGGAAATAGAGCTACACTACAGCTTAAAGAAGAAAAAGGTCATAGCAATGATGAATGGCTGCTAAGGGAAGAGAAGGCAGAGAGAAAACTAGCCACAGGATGAGGATGCAAGGGTATGCTTGTGATGTGGGATTCCCCTCTGTATTCTGTGATTGTGTTTTATTGCCATTGGTTAATATAGAAGCTGCTTTTGGCCAATAGCTTAGCAGAATACAGCCAGGCTGGAAAAGATATATAGAGAGAGCAGGCAGAGTCAGAGAGAAGCCATGTAGCTGCTGGAGGAGAAAGACGTCCATGTGCAGGTATCGGTAAATCACAAGCCTCATGGTAAAATATAAAATAATATAAATGGGTTAATTTAATATGTTAAAGCTAACTAGAAAATATGCTTAATCTATTGGCCAAACAGTATTGCAAATAGTATAGTTTTTGTGTGATTATTTTGGGTTTGAGCAGTTGGAAACAAATGAGCAGCCTTTGCCTACAGGTCTGCTCATGTCCATGGGTGACAACGTCTTGTCATACTGTATTCTAGATGGTAGACCATACCTCTGACAGAGTTGAATATTTTCCCTGATGTATTTTGGTCTTTCTTTGAGCAGCTTTCCCTTAATATTTATTTACATCTCCTTCAGAATACAGATGTATAAT